>NC_084637.1:34520429-34557929 GCF_033978795.1 Nerophis ophidion
ACCATCATTGTGTGCTCCATCATTGTGTGCACCATCACTGTGTGCACCATCATTGTGTGCACCATCATTGTGTGCTCCATCATTGTGTGCACCATCATTGTGTGCACCATCATTGTGTGCACCATCATTGTGTGCTCCATCATTGTGTGCACCGTCATTGTGTGCACCGTCATTGTGTGCACCATCATTGTGTGCACCGTCATTGTGTGCACCGTCATTGTGTGCACCGTCATTGTGTGCACCATCATTGTGTGCACCATCATTGTGTGCACCGTCATTGTGTGCACCATCATTGTGTGCACCATCATTGTGTGCACCATCATTGTGTGCACCATCATTGTGTGCACCATCATTGTGTGCTCCATCATTGTGTGCTCCATCATTGTGTGCACCATCATTGTGTGCACCATCAGTGTGCACCATCATTGTGTGCACCATCATTGTGTGCTCCATCATTGTGTGCTCTATCATTGTGTGCACTATCATTGTGTGCACCATCATTGTGTGCACCATCATTGTGTGCACCATCATTGTGTGCACCATCATTGTGTGCACCATCATTGTGTGCTCCATCATTGTGTGCACCATCACTGTGTGCACCATCATTGTGTGCACCATCATTGTGTGCTCCATCATTGTGTGCACCATCATTGTGTGCACCATCATTGTGTGCACCATCATTGTGTGCTCCATCATTGTGTGCACCGTCATTGTGTGCACCGTCATTGTGTGCACCATCATTGTGTGCACCGTCATTGTGTGCACCGTCATTGTGTGCACCGTCATTGTGTGCACCATCATTGTGTGCACCATCATTGTGTGCACCGTCATTGTGTGCACCATCATTGTGTGCACCATCATTGTGTGCTCCATCATTGTGTGCTCTATCATTGTGTGCACCATCATTGTGTGCACCATCATTGTGTGCACCATCATTGTGTGCACCATCATTGTGTGCACCATCATTGTGTGCACCATCATTGTGTGCTCCATCATTGTGTGCACCATCACTGTGTGCACCATCATTGTGTGCACCATCATTGTGTGCTCCATCATTGTGTGCACCATCATTGTGTGCACCATCATTGTGTGCACCATCATTGTGTGCTCCATCATTGTGTGCACCGTCATTGTGTGCACCGTCATTGTGTGCACCGTCATTGTGTGCACCGTCATTGTGTGCACCGTCATTGTGTGCACCGTCATTGTGTGCACCATCATTGTGTGCACCATCATTGTGTGCACCGTCATTGTGTGCACCATCATTGTGTGCACCATCATTGTGTGCACCATCATTGTGTGCACCATCATTGTGTGCACCATCATTGTGTGCTCCATCATTGTGTGCTCCATCATTGTGTGCACCATCATTGTGTGCACCATCAGTGTGCACCATCATTGTGTGCACCATCATTGTGTGCTCCATCATTGTGTGCTCTATCATTGTGTGCACTATCATTGTGTGCACCATCATTGTGTGCACCATCATTGTGTGCACCATCATTGTGTGCACCATCATTG
Organism: Nerophis ophidion; assembly: GCF_033978795.1. Lineage (NCBI taxonomy): Eukaryota > Metazoa > Chordata > Actinopteri > Syngnathiformes > Syngnathidae > Nerophis > Nerophis ophidion. Next base: position 34,521,951 of record NC_084637.1, read on the forward strand.
TGTGCACCATCATTGTGTGCACCATCATTGTGTGCACCATCATTGTGTGCTCCACGTGTTTATGCTGGTCAGGGATCTTGTCCGTGTCCGTGGCGGCTTTGACAAATGAACTATAAACAGCCGTCGTGTGGATCGCAAAACTCAACCCAAGTCTTGGATTGCAGATCATTAGAAGTGTGTGCCTTCCTTCCAACACCCCCGTGTCTTCTTTTACAAACCCCGTTTCCATATGAGTTGGGAAATGGTGTTAGATGTAAATATAAACAGAATACAATGATTTGCAAATCCTTTTCAAGCCATATTCAGTTGAATATGCTACAAAGACAACATATTTGATGTTCAAACTCATAAACTTAATTTTTTGCACATAATCATTAACTTTAGAATTTGATGCCAGCAACACGTGACAAAGAAGTTGGGAAAGGTGGCAATAAATACTGATAAAGTTGAGGAATGCTCATCAAACACTTATTGGGAACATCCCACAGGTGTGCAGGCTAATTGGGAACAGGTGAGTGCCATGATTGGCTATAAAAACAGCTTCCCAAAAAATGCTCAGTCTTTCACAAGAAAGGATGGGGCGAGGTACACCCCTTTGTCCACAACTGCGTGAGCAAATAGTCAAACAGTTTAAGAACAACCTTTCTCAAAGTGCAATTGCAAGAAATTGAGGGATTTCAACATCTACGCTCCATAATATCATCAAAAGGTTCAGAGAATCTGGAGAAATCACTCCACGTAAGCAGCATGGCCGGAAACCAACATTGAATGACCGTGACCTTCCATCCCTCAGACGGCACTGTATCAAAATCCGACATCAATCTCTAAAGGATATCACCACATGGGCTCAGGAACACTTCAGAAAACCACTGTCACTAAATACAGTTCGTCGCTACATCTGTAAGTGCAAGTTAAAGTTCTAGTATGCAAAGCGAAAGCCATTTATCAACAACATCCAGAATCGCCGCCTTCTCTGGGCCCGAGATCATCTAAGATGGACTGATGCAAAGCGGAAAAGTGTTCTGTGGTCTGACGAGTCAACATTTCAAATTGTTTATGGAAATATTCGACATCGAACTGAACCATCCAGACTGTTATTGATGCAAAGTTGAAAAGCCAGCATGTGTGATGGTATGGGGGTGCAGCCATGAAATTCTAAGTTAATTATTATTTGTAAAAAATATATAAAGTTTATGAGTTTGAACATCAAATATGTTGTCTTTGTAGCATATTCAACTGAATATGGCTTGAAAAGGATTTGCAAATCATTGTATTCTGTTTATATTTACATCCAACACAATTTCCCAACTCATATGGAAACAGGGTTTGTAGCTCCCATCTTGTTTATATTTTCCTACCCTCAAATAATTGTGGACGCTTCCTTTTTTTTCCTTTTGGTAAGCGTGGTGCTGGTTGCTTTGAAGGCCTGACGTATGATTTGCATTGTTCTTACCACACTTCTGCTCTCTGATGCCTGCTCACTTCCTTCCATTCCTGTCCTTCTGCTGCTCGGAGAACAACTCAGCTTGCTCAGATGAGTCACACTTCAGCACACATTGTCCAATCCTCACTTGTGTGGACAGCAGAAGGCGTGCAGGACATTTTGCTGGTCTGCTTCACATCTGAGGTCCTCTCCAAGGTTTCTCATAGTCAGCATTGTCACTGGCGTCCCACTGGATGTGAATTCTCCCTGCCCACTGGGTGTGAGTTTTCCTTGCCCTTTTGTGGGTTCTTCCGAGGATGTTGTAGTCGTAATGATTTGTGGAGTCCTTTGAGACATTTGTGATTTGGGGCTATATAAATAAACATTGATTGATTGATTGATTTTTATTTAGCAAATGTTTTGCTTTTTATTCAACCCCTTTTACCTTATTGTTTCTTGCACTATTTTGTTCAGCTCATTCTTTGTTTATGTTCTTTATTTGTTTTCTGTTTCTGTTGCTCTGTGCTTTTTTAACCTGTAAAGCACTTTGGTTCAATATAAAAGTTGTTTTAAACGAGCTATATAAAAAAAATGGTCTTGACTTGACTGGACTTATGCAGTGTACAAAAGCTAAGTGCCGGAGATTTAAGAAATACACGCCGCACTTACCCGTGTAAAATGTTATTTGAGGAGGGGGACCTTAAACGCTGGTTTAGTGTGGCTGAAAGGGGGCTCAGGCTAAATAATTATTATTTTAAGGGGTTAATGCAGACATGGCCTAATCCTCGCTTGTGTGGACAGCAGAAGACACGCAGGACGTTTTGCTTCAAGTTGGTGTGAAAACACAATTGTACACCAAAATAGCATTTCCACTTTTAGCCACTTGCCAGGGTGGGAGGGTGTGTGCCCCCTCCACCCTTCCTTGCATGCCTCTTTTTTTTTCTCAAGTCAGTGTTTGCATGAAACCTATACACACACACACACACGCGTGTGTATGGGCGCTGTGCTTGCTTGTGGTTGACATGTGTTTATGTCCCCACATGTGGAGCTTTACATTCCTCCTCTGTAGTTGGACTACAGTGGAAGTGTAAAGTCACATGTCAGCACATGACAAACACAAATATGTTTTATTTAAAGCCTCTGTGTTGAATTACTTTATTTAATCGACCCTCATTATTTTGCAGTGTCAGCGCACATGGACGTGGTGTTCAAGAGCATTTGGTTGCATGTGGAGATGTAACGATTAATGATAACTGCTATTAAACTCAACATTTACTACCACAGTTTTAAATTAAAATGATCAAAAAAACGCCACATATTGATAAACTCACAAACTTAAGTGTTAACATGAAAACAAGACTCATTAACGTCGTTGCCCATTAAAAAAAACAACATACTCCAATCTAAACTTTTATAAAGACATTTCTGTGGGACGTCTAAGAATGCCTATGAGAAACCTTGGAGAGGACTGTGGATGTGGGTAACCCCCCCCCTTCCTTCCCCTTATAGGGGAGACAGAATGCAATGGACGTTGAGTGGGTCTGGCATAATATTGTGAAAGTCCAGTCCAGAGTGGATCTAACATAATAGTGAGAGTCCAGTCCATAGTGGATCTAACATAATAGTGAGAGTCCAGTCCATAGTGGATCTAACATAATAGTGAGAGTCCAGTCCATAGTGGATCTAACATAATAGTGAGAGTCCAGTCCATAGTGGATCTAACATAATAGTGAGAGTCCAGTCCATAATGGATCTAACATAATAGTGTGAGAGTCCAGTCCATAGTGGATCTAACATAATAGTGAGAGTCCAGTCCATAGTAGATCTAACATAATAGTGAGAGTCCAGTCCATAGTGGATCTAACATAATAGTGAGAGTCCAGTCCATAGTGGATCTAACATAATAGTGAGAGTCCAGTCCATAGTGGATCTAACATAATAGTGAGAGTCCAGTCCATAGTGGATCTAACATAATAGTGGGAGTCCAGTCCATAGTGGATCTAACATAATAGTGAGAGTCCAGTCCATAGTGGATCTAACATAATAGTGAGAGTCCAGTCCATAGTGGATCTAACATAATAGTGAGAGTCCAGTCCATAGTGGATCTAACATAATAGTGAGAGTCCAGTCCATAGTGGATCTAACATAATAGTGAGAGTCCAGTCCATAGTGGATCTAACATAATAGTGAGAGTCCAGTCCATAGTGGATCTAACATAATAGTGAGAGTCCAGTCCATAGTGGATCTAACATAATAGTGAGAGTCCAGTCCATAGTGAATCCAACATAATAGTGAGAGTCCAGTCCATAGTGGATCTAACATAATAGTGAGAGTCCAGTCCATAGTGGATCTAACATAATAGTGAGAGTCCAGTCCATAGTGGATCTAACATAATAGTGAGAGTCCAGTCCATAGTGGATCTAACATAATAGTGAGAGTCCAGTCCATAGTGGATCTAACATAATAGTGAGAGTCCAGTCCATAGTGAATCCAACATAATAGTGAGAGTCCAGTCCATAGTGGATCTAACATAATAGTGAGAGTCCAGTCCATAGTGGATCTAACATAATAGTGAGAGTCCAGTCCATAGTGGATCTAACATGATAGTGAGAGTCCAGTCCATAGTGGATCTAACATAATAGTGAGAGTCCAGTCCATAGTGGATCTAACATAATAGTGAGAGTCCAGTCCATAGTGGATCTAACATAATAGTGAGAGTCCAGTCCATAGTGGATCTAACATAATAGTGAGAGATGATGAATGGACATGTGTTACAGTACCTACAATAATAGAGATTAGGGATGGGTAACATATTTGGTAAACCAACCAGATTCTGCCAATAACAGGTAATGATTCACGTAAAATCAGGATCATATTTCAATAACTTTTGTCGACTCACCACTTGGTGAGCAAACATGCGTATTTTTAGCAGACTGCCTGGAAGCAATGTTGTAATTCCCCATGCCAACAAAACAAGCATGTCTGATAGCAAGCACAAAGAAGTAAGGCTGCACTTTTCAGAAATATGCTAGCTCAATGCTAATTTACATTGGATATGCCATATACATGCTACTGGTTAGCATTGCACGTTTTCCACTGCCAAGAACAGCTAAGATGCATTTTACAATCAAACAGCTGGTGTGTAATAAGTACAATACTTACAGTACAAACACTTTGTAGGTCACAGCATAACAGCAGCCTGTCACACAATGACAAAAACTACTTCCTGACTACGGCAACATACCAATGCATACTTGCAAATGATAGAAGAGTAAGACAGTAAGATTTAACAACTGGACAGAACAGTTATGGAATTACATTTTCTTATTTTAAACATTTATGACCACATAAAAAAATGCAAAAGTTTTGAAAATTGGGACAGAATTGGTTCAAATGTGAAAGGTATCCATCACTACTAGAGATGTTTACTTCTCCTTAACCTTTTATTAGATTGTCAATTGTCTCAGCAGGTACCGAATAGTTTATCCATCCCTCCATTTTCTACCGCTTGTCCCTTTTGGGGTGGTGGGGGGTGCTGAAGTCTATCTCAGCTGCATTTGGGCGGTAGGCGGGGTACATTGTGCACCCCATTGATGTTTATTGTGGACTTTTTCTTCACATTTGTAGTCATACAGCATGTAGATGTTGTACTTCTGACAATAACCATCTTAGTCTGCAAGAACATTTGTTGCTATAACGACCGTGTTGAACTTGACTGACACTTAATTGAGCGCAGACCTCTGCTTGTGTGTGTGTGTGTGTGTGTGTGTGTGTGTGTGTGTGTGTGTGTGTGTGTGTGTGTGTGTGTGTGTGTGTGTGTGTGTGTGTGTGTGTGTGTGTGTGTGTGTGTGTGTGTGTGTGTGTGTGTGTTAGCAGGGTACTTCCTGCTTTATGGAGGATGACAAACAGAGGAAGGGTGCCATCAGGATCCTGGGGGGGGGTGTAAGGTTCCATTTGATTCAAAGTGATATAATGCTAATATGCTAGTTGGAACCATATCGTTTATTTGGGTCTCGAGCTGATATGAAGATTGAGTGCAAATATTTACTGTAGATGACATGACATCATTAGTTTTGTGAATAAAATCAGTAGCAGCAACACTAAAGGCAACATCACACAGCAAACATTAAACACACACACAAATACACAACACTACTACGAGAAAATAATGAACACATCATGGATTTGTTCTGTTCTGTTCTGATTAGTTCCTTTTTTTAAATATTTTTTTATTATAAGTATTTAATATTTGTCTGCTTACTACGGTATATTATTTATTCATTATGTTCACTGTTATGTTGCAGAGAACACAGAAATTGGATAAAATGTCCATGGTAGGAAAAGGAATAAGAATAAATAAGCTCTGCTTCTTCCTACTATGTGCTGTAATGAAACAACTGGAATTGTGGGATGCATTACATTGTATCTTATGTATGTTCCAAATAAACTGAAACTGAACTGAACTGGATTAAAGTGACAAATCAAATCAACTTTATTTATAAAGCACATTTAAAATGTACCACAGGGGTAGCCAAAGTGCTGTGCAATGGGCACCTTAAAAGATAATATGAGGACCGAGCAAACAACACAACACAAACAGAACATGATCAAAAATAAATAAATAAAACATAAAAACAGGTTGACAGCAGGTGTATAATGGGGCGTCATTGCAGGGTGGATATCACTCAGTGTTAAAAGCCAAGGAATAAAAGTATGTTTTTAAGAGAGATTTAAAAATAGGAAGAGAGGAGGCTTGTCTAATACTCAGAGGTAGGTCGTTCCAGAGCTTAGGAGCAGCAGCGGCAAAAGCTCTGTCACCTCTGAGCTTCAGCCTTGTGTCAGGGACCCTCAGTAGCAGCTGATCAGCTGATTTTAGGGATCGGGTGGAGCAGTAAGGCTGAAGGAGGTCGGAGAGATAAGTTGGCACGAGGTTGTTTAGACATTTAAAAGCAAATAGGAGGAGTTTAAACCCAGTCTGTGGACAAGAAGATATGACAGCAGTTGTAGCACGTTTAATCTCTTTATTAACCAGAGGTAACACACCAGTGATAAGATTCAACAGAGCTGTCGTCATTGCCGGTGTCGTGCAAGATGAGGTATCTGCCGCTGCTAAGCTAACAAACACAGCTGAGCTAAAACCCTGCTCAGAGCGAGCACTCGTTGACGTCAACAGGCACCGCCTTTTAAAGGCACACACACACTCTGCTCTCATGAAACGTCGCTCAATTGCATGTATATATATATATATATATATATATATACATATATATATATATATACATATACTCGTGGTCAAAAGTTTACATCCACTTGTAAAGAACATGATGTCATGGCTGTCTTGAGTTTCCAATCATTTCTACAACTCTTGTTGTTTTGTGATGTAGTGATTGGAGCACATACTTGTTGCTCACAAAAAACATTCATGAAGTTTGCTTCTTTTATGAATTTATTATGGCTCTACTGAAAATGTGAGCAAATGTGCTGGGTCAAAAGTATACATACAGCAATGTTAATATTAGCTTACATGTTCCTTTGCTTGCATGTGTACATATATATATGTGTGTATATATATATGTGTATATATATATATATATATATATATATATATATATATATATATATATATATATATATATATATATATATATATATTAGGGGTGGGCAAATTTATGCGTTCTTTTTTAGTAGTTTTTTAGGTAGTTCTTTTTTTAGGTTTTTAGGTTTTTTAGGTAGTTCTTTTTTCCCCTGGCTCATAACATCACAATATAGTACCATGTATATGATGCCTTCAGTTTATCAAAGCACCAAGCAAACAATCGGAAAATTCCCATCATATCAATTCCTAGATATGGTCATAATTATTTTAAGTGCACTACGCAGAATAAACACAACATTATTAATATTGCTACTACGGATAATTTGATCAAAAATTCCCTAAACAGCCCACTACCTATAATATAGGTTTTTTAAACATAAGATCCCTGATAAAAAAAAATGTTTCTGCTGTTACCTCAGAAATTGCCTGTTCAGATGTTATGATTGTGGCTCAGAGATTTGTATGTAGATTATATTTATTTTCCATAACAAACAGAATAACTTAAATACCCTGGCAGTGGCAATAAGCTTAAATGTTTGTATTTACATTTTTGGAGTTGATTTTCATCAAATATGCTATTTAACTGCTACTGTTTAACAAGGACTGATTTAAATTGTGTTTGCACAACAAATGTCTTGGCGCTTTTGTTCATGTGGGAGAATATTCCAATAAAGGTGCACTACACACTACTTTTGAATTCATTATTGGGCTTTGCGTATACAATGCAGTTAATCGCGATTAATCAGAGAAATAGTGCGATTAACTTCGATTAAAATTTTTAATCGTTGCCCAGCCCTAATATATATATATATATATATATATATATCCCATTACTTCCTTGAGTGAATAATTACACTTGTTAAAAAGTAACTTTTTAACAGTAGTTTTCCTGAATACTGTTGGTAAGTCAACCAAAAAGTCTTCAACTTGTTCCATTTCTCCTTGCAGGTTGCACCCAGACACGTTCACCTTTATGAAGAATTGGACGGGCCACACCACACACACACCAGGTAAGTGTTTCTGAGTGTGGGGAGCCAAAGGGGCTTACTATCTGTCTGTGTGCCCCCTTTCCTCACACACTTGTATTAGCACACACACACACACACACACACACACACACACACACACACACACACACACACACACACACACACATACTCCACCCAGGCTAATCCTCTTTGGCGCTTATAATTAAATGTGGAGTGTTTGCCCTGGGAGTGTCTACTCATCCCAGGAAAAGGACCGATCAGGTCTCCAGAGAGCCCGGCACCGGCAGGAGACTCAGCCCGGGGACGCCGGCCTCCTGTCAGGCGTGTGCCGGCTTTACTGCCGCCGCACTCTCCCCTCCTGTTTGTTTAGCTGTTCTCCTGTCAAATTAGGAAAGTAAAGACGCGCGGCTCGTCAGGCCGCCATAGCAACTTCACATTAGTGGCTGGCGGCAGACTGATGGGAGGACGCAGGATGAATGTAGAAGGGGGACACCGGTAGGGAGATGAGGAGAGAAAGTCATTTCACGGCTTATTGGGCCGCCTGATATAACCTGCGGCAGGGAGCGCAGACGCCGGCTCAGGAGAGCGAGAGGGGACATAATGGAGCAGAAAAGGGACTTCAGTTCAAACTTGCTAGTTAAATCATAATTACAACTACTGCAGCTGATAGTTTTGAAGAAGTGAAATGAGAATGAGTTACGGCTCCTCCTTTCTTAATTATCTATGAGTTCCTAGCAAGTAGTGCTGAATAATGTTTTTGTTAACTTTAAGGTACACCTATTCCCCATTAATTACTTGCTTATTAACATGCAAATTAGTAGCATATTGGCTCTTAATTAGTCATAATTAAATAACCCTAACCCTTAATAATGCCTTATTCTGCATGGCCTTATTTTACAAGCCGTAAGCCATTAACTAAGAGTCTTCCCTAATCCTAAACCTAACCCTATGTTAATAACATACTTTTCAACCTTGAGACCTCCGATTTTGGGAGGTGGTTTGGGGTGGGGCGTGGTTAAGAGTCAAATATTTCATATATATATATATATATATATATATATATATATATATATATATATATATATATATATATTATGTATGTATATATATATATTATGTATATATATATATATATTATGTATGTATATATATATATATATATACACATATATATATATTTATTATGTATGTATATATATATATATATATATTATGTATATATAATATATGTATGTATATATATATATTATGTATGTATATATCCATCCATCCATCCATTTCTACCGCTTATTCCCTTTGGGATCGCGGGGGGCACTGGCGCCTATCTCAGCTACAATCGGGCGGAAGGCGGGGTACACCATATATATATATATATATATATATATATATATATATATATATATATGAATAAAATAAATACTTGTATTTCAGTGTTCATTTATTTACCACATATACACACGAATATCACTCATCTACGCATTGTTGAGTTAAGGGTTGAATTGTCCATCCTTTTTCTATTCTCTGTCACTATTTTTCTAACCATATGCATGTACAGTAGATGGCAGTATTGTCCTGTTTAGGAGTGTTACAACATTGCTGTTTACGGTAGACGAACTGCTTTACGGTAGACGAAAACGTGACTGCTGTTGTTGTGTGTTGTTACCCGCGCTGGGAGGACGTTAATGAAACTGCCTAACAATTGACCCACGTAATAAACCAAGAACTCGCCCTCGATCATTGTACAGTTATAACGTCATTGGGCAGACACGCTGTTTATATTGTGGGAAAGCGGACGTGAAAACAGGCTGTCTTCACTCAGGTTCGCATAGAGCTGGAGGGGGCGTGGCCTCCAGCTCCACCTGAATTTCGGGAGAAAATTTGTCCCGGGAAGTTTTCAGGAGAGTTGCTGAATTTCGGGAGGGTTGGCAAGAATGGTTAAAAAGCAACTAATTATATTGGTCTCCTCCCTCATCTCTGCACACAGACAATGTGTTTCACAATGTGTAGCTCATCTCCTTCCTTTCGGAGGAGGTGTTGCGGTAGAGCATCCTCCACCTCTCCCTCTGGCAGGAGGTGTGGAAGATAAACTCCTCCTCAACTGGAATGACTTCCTTTGCTCTCCTACTGCCTTCAGCGGGAGGTGCTGGAGAGCTAGCTAGCTCATCCAGAGAAAGTTCAATCTGGCTGGCGCTCCAGTCTGAGTCAGTGATCTCATCATGCTGGATTTCAGAGTGGCCTGTAGCTCCTCCCCTCCTCTTTGAAGGAGGTGTTGCGGTTGAGCGTCCTCTCCCTCTGGCAGGCGGTGTGGAAGATGAGCCTGGGCCAGCCAGCTCCTCCTCAACTGGAATGAGGGTATTCTTTCCTCTCCTACTTTTTTAGCAGGAAGTTCTGGAGAGCTAGCTAGCTCATCCAGACAAAGTTAATTCTGGCTGGCGCTCCAGTCTGGGTCAGTGATCTCATCATCGCTGTGACGGAGATAGATATCTACATAAATCCATATTTTTAAGTTATTTCTTTTGTTCCGGAGTGATATTTGAAATAGCTAGTGTTCTACCTAGTACCCTGTTTAGCTTTTCCCTATCTCCTGACCGCTGGTACACTGTAAACGACCTTGTGATCGAAATCCAGGACGGCTCCAGCTAAGCAAGACAATAGATAAGGGTATTCGCTCTGTAGGGGAGGGGAGGGGGGCGAGTGAGGTAGTGAAAAAGACAGCGCTTCCGTAATGTTGTCAGATAAACTAGGGCGATGCAAATTGATTGTGTTGGGCATAGATGGTCTCCCAAAGCTTTGGATTAAAATATCAAAATCAGCTACTCTGTCTGGGATTCATTCAAAACCAGCTTATGTGTCATCTAACGAACTTTTGGGGTGACCGGCAGAAGATCTGGTCGGAACGCAACAGCTGTCAGATAGGCCCTTGGCTTCCGATTCCTCTGGATCTTCCGGAATTACTGCAACAACAGCAGGTCTTTGCCGCCTCCCGTAGAATGTGAAGGTATTCATGTTGAGTCTTCAAGGCACAGAGCATATGTTGGAGATCTGGGATTGATATAACCTTCATATCAAGCAACTGAACTGAGGTCACTCCCACAGTAGCATTTGATTGACTACTGACATGACATGACATGGGCAATCATGTCAACGACTGGACGCTTCCGTGATGTGTGCTCCAATGTTTGTGTTTGAATGGCTGCACAATCCCAAGATCATCATCTCGGGATTGTGCAGCCATTCAAACACTAACCTTGGAGCACACATCAATGAAGTATCCAGTCATTGAGTCTTGAAAAGCCAGCCTATGAATGAGAAAGCTACAAACCCTGTTTCCATATGAGTTGGGAAATTGTGTTAGATGTAAATATAAACAGAATACAATGATTTGCAATTCCTTTTCAACCCATATTCAGTTGAATATGCTACAAAGACAACATATTTGATGTTCAAACTCAAACTTTTTTTTTTTTGCAAATAATAATTAACTTAGAATTTCATGGCTGCAACACGTGCCAAAGTAGTTGGGAAAGGGCATGTTCACCACTGTGTTACATCACCTTTTCTTTTAACAACACTCAATAAACGTTTGGGAACTGAGGAAACTAATTGTTGAAGCTTTGAAAGTGGAATTCTTTCCCATTCTTGTTTTATGTAGAGCTTCAGTCCTTCAACAGTCCGGGGTTTCCGCTGTCGTATTTTACGCTTCATAATGCGCCACACATTTTCCATGGGAGACAGGTCTGGACTGCAGGCGGGCCAGGAAAGTACCCGCACTCTTTTACTACATAGCCACGCTGTTGTAACACATGCTGAATGTGGCTTGGGATTGTCTTGCTGAAATAAGCAGGGGCGTCCATGAAGAAGACGGCGCTTAGATGGCAGCATATGTTGTTCCGAAACCTGTATGTACCTTTCAGCATTAATGGTGCCTTCACAGATGTGTAAGTTACCCATGCCTTGGGCACTAATGCACCCCCATACCATCACACATGCTGGCTTTTCAACTTTGCGTCGATAACAGTCTGGATGGTTCGCTTCCCCTTTTGGTCCGGATGACACGATTTCGAATATTTCCATAAACAATTTGAAATGTGGACTCGTCAGACCACAGAACACTTTTCCACTTTGCATCAGTCCATCTTAGAAGATCTCTGGCCCAGAGAAGCCGGCGGCGTTTATGGATGTTGTTGATAAATGGCTTTCGCTTTGCATAGTAGAGCTTTAACTTTCACTTACAGATGTAGCGACAAACTGTATTTAGTGACAGTGGTTTTCTGAAGTGTTCCTGAGCCCATGTGGTGATATCCTTTAGAGATTGATGTCGGTTTTTGATACAGTGGCGTCTGAGGGATGGAAGGTCACGGTCATTCAATGTTGGTTTCCGGCCATGCCGCTTACGTGGAGTGATTTCTCCAGATTCTCTGAACCTTTTGATGATATTATGGAGCGTAGATGTTGAAATCCCTAAATTTCTTGCAATGTCACTTTGAGAAAGGTTGTTCTTAAACTGTTTGACTATTTGCTCACGCAGTTGTGGACAAAGGGGTGTACCTCACCCCATCCTTTTTTTGGGAAGCTGTTTTTATAGCCAATCATGGCACCCACCTGTTCCCAATTAGCCTGCACACCTGTGGGATGTTCCAAATAAGTGTTTGATGAGCATTCCTCAACTTTATCAGTATTCATTGCCACCTTTTCCAACTTTTTTTGTTGTTGCTGGCATCAAATTTGAAAGTTAATGATTATTTGCAAAAAAAAAACATCAAATATGTTGTCTTTGTAGCATATTCAACTGAATATGGCTTGAAAAGGATTTGCAAATCATTGTATTCTGTTTATATTTACATCTAACACAATTTCCCAACTCATATGGAAACGGGGGTTGTACATGGTTGTGTTAAGTAGTCATCAAACACCACAATATGACAACAACAAAAAAATCCAACCTTTGAAAATCTCACCGTTTTTGTTATAAGCAAGGAGTGGTTTTACACAAAATAACATCTTGCTGGAGCCCTACTTAAACTGCATAATTCGAAAATAAATAGTCTGTCAATGTGTTATTTTTGTTCATAACTTGTGTACATGGAGTGTAAGAGAAGTGAGTTGAAGTGCACTTCCAAGCAACATATTCATATTTTTAAAAATGCTAAAGTTACTGTAATGTGGCGGTTAAAGACTTAATAGAAACAGAGTAAAGATGCTCTAAATGGGAGTAGAAAGTGTCTGTAATGGATTTGTGCAGTTTGTCAGCCCTTCAAGGCACTTGGGATTAAGAGCTGTAGAAATAAACTTTGATTGATTGATTTAAGTTGAAGTGGGGTGGTAATTATTTTGGGGGCGACACTTAATTTATGAAGTGAAACTCATGATGCAGTAAATTGACTGGTGCAGACACGTTTGTTACTGGATACTTTTTTATTACGCTTCTTCCTTTGAGACTTTGTACTAGGGTTGTACGATATACTGGTATTAGTGTAGTACCACAATACTAATGAATCATATTCCGTACTATACCGCCTCTGAAAAGTACCGTAAGAGTCCAGTCCATAGTGGATCTAACATAATAGTGAGAGTCCAGTCCATAGTGGATCTAACATTATAGTGAGAGTCCAGTCCATAGTGGATCTAACAAAATAGTGAGAGTCCAGTCCATAGTGGATCTAACATAATAGTGTGAGAGTCCAGTCCATAGTGGATCTAACATAATAGTGAGAGTCCAGTCCATAGTGGATCTAACATAATAGTGTGAGAGTCCAGTCCATAGTGGATCTAACATAATAGTGAGAGTCCAGTCCATAGTGGATCTAACATAATAGTGTGAGAGTCCAGTCCATAGTGGATCTAACATAATAGTGATAGTCCAGTCCATAGTGGATCTAACATAATAGTGAGAGTCCAGTCCATAGTGGATCTAACATTAAAGTGTGAGAGTCCAGTCCATAGTGGATATAACATAATAGTGAGAGTCCATTCCATAGTGGATCTAACATAATAGTGAGAGTCCATTCCATAGTGGATCTAACATAATAGTGTGAGAGTCCAGTCCATAGTGGATCTAACATAATAGTGTGAGAGTCCAGTCCATAGTGGATCTAACATAATAGTGATAGTCCAGTCCATAGTGGATCTAACATTAAAGTGTGAGAGTCCAGTCCATAGTGGATCTAACATAATAGTGAGAGTCCATTCCATAGTGGATCTAACATAATAGTGAGAGTCCAGTCTATAGTGGATCTAACATTAAAGTGTGAGAGTCCAGTCCATAGTGGATCTAACATAATAGTGAGAGTCCATTCCATAGTGGATCTAACATAATAGTGATAGTCCAGTCCATAGTGGATCTAACATTAAAGTGTGAGAGTCCAGTCCATAGTGGATCTAACATAATAGTGAGAGTCCATTCCATAGTGGATCTAACATAATAGTGTGAGAGTCCAGTCCATAGTGGATCTAACATAATAGTGAGAGTCCAGTCCATAGTGGATCTAACATAATAGTGAGAGTCCAGTCCATAGTGGATCTAACATAATAGTGAGAGTCCATTCCATAGTGGATCTAACTTAATAGTGAGAGTCCAGTCCATAGTGGATCTAACATAATAGTGAGAGTCCATTCCATAGTGGATCCAACATAATAGTGAGAGTCCAGTCCATAGTGGATCTAACATAATAGTGTGAGAGTCCAGTCCACAGTGGATCTAACATAATAGTGTGAGAGTCCAGTCCATAATGGATCTAACATAATAGTGAGAGTCCAGTCCATAGTGGATCCAACATAATAGTGAGAGTCCAGTCCATAGTGGATCTAACATAATAGTGAGAGTCCATTCCATAGTGGATCTAACATAATAGTGAGAGTCCAGTCCATAGTGGATCTAACATAATAGTGAGAGTCCAGTCCATTGTGGATCTAACATAATAGTGAGAGTCCAGTCCATAGTGGATTCAACATACTAGTGAGAGTCCAGTCCATATTGGATCTAACATAATAGTGAGAGTCCATTCCATAGTGGATCTAACATAATAGTGTGAGAGTCCAGTCCATAGTGGATCTAACATAATAGTGAGAGTCCAGTCCATAGTGGATCTAACATAATAGTGAGAGTCCAGTCCATAGTGGATCTAACATAATAGTGAGAGTCCATTCCATAGTGGATCTAACTTAATAGTGAGAGTCCAGTCCATAGTGGATCTAACATAATAGTGAGAGTCCATTCCATAGTGGATCCAACATAATAGTGAGAGTCCAGTCCATAGTGGATCTAACATAATAGTGTGAGAGTCCAGTCCACAGTGGATCTAACATAATAGTGTGAGAGTCCAGTCCATAATGGATCTAACATAATAGTGAGAGTCCAGTCCATAGTGGATCCAACATAATAGTGAGAGTCCAGTCCATAGTGGATCTAACATAATAGTGAGAGTCCATTCCATAGTGGATCTAACATAATAGTGAGAGTCCAGTCCATAGTGGATCTAACATAATAGTGAGAGTCCAGTCCATTGTGGATCTAACATAATAGTGAGAGTCCAGTCCATAGTGGATTCAACATACTAGTGAGAGTCCAGTCCATATTGGATCTAACATAATAGTGAAAGTCCAGTCCATAGTGGATCTAACATAATAGTGAGAGTCCAGTCCATAGTGGATCTAATATAATAGTGAGAGTCCAGTCCACAGTGGATCTAACATAATAGTGAGAGTCCAGTCCATAGTGGATCCAACATAATAGTGAGAGTCCAGTCCATAATGGACCTTACATAATAGAGTCCAGTCCATAGTGGATCTAACATTATAGTGAGAGTCCAGTCCATAGTGGATCTAACATAATAGTGAGAGTCCAGTCCATAGTGGATCTAACATAATAGTGAGAGTCCAGTCCATAGTGGATCTAACATAATAGTGAGAGTCTAGTCCATAGTGGATCTAACATTAAAGTGTGAGAGTCCAGTCCATAGTGGATCTAACATAATAGTGAGAGTCCATTCCATAGTGGATCTAACATTATAGTGAGAGTCCAGTCCATAGTGGATCTAACATAATAGTGAAAGTCCAGTCCATAGTGGATCTAACATAATAGTGTGAGAGTCCAGTCCATAGTGGATCTAACATAATAGTGAGAGTCCAGTCCATAGTGGATCTAACATAATAGTGAGAGTCCAGTCCATAGTGGATCTAACATAATAGTGTGAGAGTCCAGTCCATAGTGGATCTAACATAATAGTGAGAGTCCAGTCCATAGTGGATCTAACATAATAGTGAAAGTCCAGTCCATAGTGGATCTAACATAATAGTGAGAGTCCAGTCCATAGTGGATCTAACATAATAGTGAGAGTCCAGTCCATAGTGGATCTAACATAATAGTGAGAGTCCAGTCCATAGTGGATCTAACATAATAGTGAGTTTACAGTCCATAGTGGATCTAACATAATAGTGAGAGTCCAGTCCATAGTGGATCTAACATAATAGTGAGAGTCCAGTCCATAGTGGATCTAACATAATAGTGTGAGAGTCCAGTCCATAGTGGATCTAACATAATAGTGAGAGTCCAGTCCATAGTGGATCTAACATAATAGTGAGAGTCCAGTCCATAGTGGATCTAACATAATAGTGAGAGTCCAGTCCATAGTGGATCTAACAAAATAGTGTGAGAGTCCAGTCCATAGTGGATCTAACATAATAGTGAGAGTCCAGTCCATAGTGGATCTAACATAATAGTGAGAGTCCAGTCCATAGTGGATCTAACATAATAGTGAGAGTCCAGTCCATAGTGGATCTAACATTATAGTGAGAGTCCAGTCCATAGTGGATCTAACATAATAGTGAAAGTCCAGTCCATAGTGGATCTAACATAATAGTGTGAGAGTCCAGTCCATAGTGGATCTAACATAATAGTGAGAGTCCAGTCCATAGTGGATCTAACATAATAGTGAGAGTCCAGTCCATAGTGGATCTAACATAATAGTGTGAGAGTCCAGTCCATAGTGGATCTAACATAATAGTGTGAGAGTCCAGTCCATAGTGGATCTAACATAATAGTGAGAGTCCAGTCCATAGTGGATCTAACATAATAGTGAAAGTCCAGTCCATAGTGGATCTAACATAATAGTGAGAGTCCAGTCCATAGTGGATCTAACATAATAGTGAGAGTCCAGTCCATAGTGGATCTAACATAATAGTGAGAGTCCAGTCCATAGTGGATCTAACATAATAGTGAGTTTACAGTCCATAGTGGATCTAACATAATAGTGAGAGTCCAGTCCATAGTGGATCTAACATAATAGTGAGAGTCCAGTCCATAGTGGATCTAACATAATAGTGTGAGAGTCCAGTCCATAGTGGATCTAACATAATAGTGAGAGTCCAGTCCATAGTGGATCTAACATAATAGTGAGAGTCCAGTCCATAGTGGATCTAACATAATAGTGAGAGTCCAGTCCATAGTGGATCTAACATAATAGTGAGTTTACAGTCCATAGTGGATCTAACATAATAGTGAGAGTCCAGTCCATAGTGGATCTAACATAATAGTGAGAGTCCAGTCCATAGTGGATCTAACAAAATAGTGTGAGAGTCCAGTCCATAGTGGATCTAACATAATAGTGAGAGTCCAGTCCATAGTGGATCTAACATAATAGTGAGAGTCCAGTCCATAGTGGATCTAACATAATAGTGAGAGTCCAGTCCATAGTGGATCTAACAAAATAGTGTGAGAGTCCAGTCCATAGTGGATCTAACATAATAGTGAGAGTCCAGTCCATAGTGGATCTAACATAATAGTGAGAGTCCAGTCCATAGTGGCTCTAACATAATAGTGAGAGTCCAGTCCATAGTGGATCTAACATAATAGTGAGAGTCCAGTCCATAGTGGATCTAACATAATAGTGAGAGTCCAGTCCATAATGTGGCCAGCAGGAGATCATCTTGAGTGGAGACAGGTCAGCAGCACAGAGACGTCCCCAACTGCCGCACAGACGAGTGGTCCACCATGGGTCCTGACTTTAGACAGCTAGCGACTCATCTGTGGTCACGGAATCTGAGCAGAAAAGAAACGGCAGATCAACTGGTCTAAAAAGGAGGTCTATTTAAAGGCTAGAGTATACAAATGAGTTTTAAGATGGGACTTAAAAGCTTCTACTGAGGTAACATCTCTAACTGTTACTGGGAGAACATTCCAGAGTACTGGAGCCCCAATAGAAAACGCTCTATAGCCCGCAGACTTTTTTGGGCTCTGGGAATCACTAATAAGCCGGAGTCCTTTGAACACAGATTTCTTAGCGGGACATACGGTACAATATGGTACAATACAATGGTACAATACAATCAGCAAGAATTTGGGGGGGATTGAGGGGATTATTATGATGTGTTCAAGAGTCTTATGGCCTGAGGGAAGAAGCTGTTCCAGAACCTGGAGGTTCTGCTGTGGAACTTCTGTCTAGAGTCCAGCAGTGAAAACAGTCCTTGGTGGGGGTGGGAGGAGTCTCTGCAGATTTTCTGAGCCCTGGTCAGGCAGCGGCTTTTTGCCATCTCCTGAAGTTCTGACGATCTCTCCCAATGTCATGGATCTCTGCAAACTTCCAGTCTGAGGCATTCATATTCCAGACTAAAAGCAGACTTTTTCCCACTGGCCGACTTCTGTGTGAAACGTTATTGTTTCTTTGCTCATCTTCCAAGTTTGGGGTCCAGTGTATTTGCTGCTTGCATCTGAAATGGAGATTTGGCAAAGCAAAGAGGATTTGAAGTGTGTTCCAGAGGCCTTGTTGTGGAGAACCTCGCCCTCGGGAGGCGGATAATGTCCCGCCACTTTTTCTTTGCCTGCCTCTCCCCTGGTTGTGGGGTACAGCTCGAGGCCACATGCCACCATATGGACAACATTAGCATCATTAGCATCAAAGCAGGGGGTCAGGGGCGCGCTGACCCTGCCTCGGGTTATCCAATCACAGCCCCTCCCCTGAACCCTTCCCAGTAGGTGATTGGATTAGGGGGCCGGGACGGGGAATGGTGGTTGCTGGCGAGACTTGATAATTGGCTGATTAATGTGCAGCTGATGAGTCGAGGAAGGAGAAGGACGCAAGGTTCATCGGGATCAGAACTAAACATCAGACCGCTCCCAATACTGTTTCTACTTGCTGAATATGTAATCATGAAAGTGTTGCTGGGAACACATCACAACATTTACTTTGAAGCAGTTGGTCTTGTTGGTACTTTTGCACTCCTTCAATATTTACAAGGATTTCCCTCCAAAAGAAACGTTCTCTTTTATCCGACATCCCGCAGAACAGCAAAAGACGTGCAGGCTACTTTGACTTCCTGTTTGGTTTTCTTCTGCAGAGCATTTTGGGAGCAAAGTAGCTGGGCCTCAGGCTATGTCCACACAAAAAATGGTTTGAAGAACAACTTTTTTATGTGTGTGGTAAACACACAAGTGTGGTCCTGATACCAATATTTTAGTCATTTTCAATACATTTCAAAATAAAGAGTTCATTATTGGCTTTATTTTACAGAAAATCTTATGATACATTACAGTTGTACGGTACACCGGAAATAGTATAGTACTGCGATACTAATGAATAATTTTCAGTATGTCCCCCCCCCCCCCCCCCCCCCACGCCCACGTCGAAGTCACATCGTGACATTGCCTGTATACGAGCATGTTCGGCAGCGCACAATCACAGAGTACTTACAAGCAGACACAGTGTGTAGACACTTAGATGTGTGTGTCCAAGGTAAAGGAAACTGCAGGTTGTCTTCTTCTAATGGATTTATTACAATCTTTGCAAGCTGGGTCAAGTTTGCTGTGGTCTGGAACAACATGGCAGACAAACAACTATGAGAAATGCAGCCAATATTACATACAGATAATGTGTCATGAGAAATGGAAAAATAAACTAAATATACAGAGGACATAAGGGAATTTAAATGAGCTCAAATAAGGGACGGCGTGGCGCAGTGGGAGAATGGCCGTGCGCAACCCGAGGGTCCCTGGTTCAAATCCCACCTAGTACCAACCTCGTCACGTCCGTTGTGTCCTGAGCAAGACACTTCACCCTTGCTCCTGATGGATGCTGGTTGGCGCCTTGCATGGCAGCTCCCTCCATCAGTGTGTGAATGTGTGTGTGAATGTGGAAGTAGTGTCAAAGCGCTTTGAGTACCTTGAAGGTAGAAAAGCGCTATACAAGTACAACCCATTTATTTATCATTTAAATATAGCTACAAACGAGACATAATGATGTAATATGTACATACAGCTAGCCTAAATAGCATGTTAGCATTGATTGGCTTGCAGTCATGCAGTGACCAAAAATGCCTGATTAGCACTCAAACAAGTAAATAACTTCAACAAAGCTCACCTTTGTGTATTCGTGCACAGTATTAAACGTTTGGTGGACAAAGAAGGAGCGGAATAAAACACGTCTTTCTGTGGCAGGGTTGGAGAAAGTTGTACATGAGTCACAGTCCACACAATCGTGAGTTAAAGAGTCGCTGAAATTAGAAGAACAAAACAGCGCTTGCCAAATAGACTCAACAGTGAAGCATAAACACAAACATATCGAACAGTTGGCTTTCTTTTCTAACTTTTTGCACCTCTTAAGAGCCGCATGTGGCTCTAGAGCCGCGGGTTGCTAGTTTTGCATAGTAGGTCCCCTTTAAAAAATTATTTCTTGTCACCTAAACTAAACTCAATATTTAGGTCAAATTTCCAAAGTGTGTGTCGGTACACTTTGGTCAAAGTGCCTCCTGGTGTTTCTTAGACCACAGTTTTTCAACCTTTTCTGAGCCAAGGTACATTTTTTTCATTGAAAAAATCCCGAGGCACACCATCAGCAAAAAACATAAAAAAAATGAAACTCTGCAGCCGATATTGCCAATAAAAAGTTGTCGTTGCAATTGTTGGATACGACTTTAAAGCATAACCACGCATGCATGACTATAGCTCTTGTCTCAAAGTAGGTGTACTGTCACCACCTGTCACATCACACCCTGACTTATTTGGAGTTATTTGCTGTTTTCCTGTGTGTAGTCTTTTACTTCCTGTCTTGCCCTCCTATTTAGGTGTTGATTGTCATGTCACATAAGGATGTGCTTTGTGGACGCCATCTGCTGCTCCACACGCTGTAAGTCTTTGCTGTCGTCCAGCATTCTGTTTTTGTTTAACTTTGCTGCCAGTTCAGTTTTAGTTTCGTTCTGCATAGCCTTCCCTAAGCTTCAATGCCTTTTCTTAGCGGCATGTACCTTTATTTTTGGTTTAAGCATTAGACACCTTTTTACCTGCACGCTGCCTCCCGCATATTGTGATCACGACAAACCATGACCCGACATCTACAGGGCAATTAGCCACCTACTGATATGGAAGAGTATTACACGGTTAGTCTGCAGAGCTCTAGACAGCACCGA
Source organism: Nerophis ophidion (assembly GCF_033978795.1). NCBI lineage: Eukaryota > Metazoa > Chordata > Actinopteri > Syngnathiformes > Syngnathidae > Nerophis > Nerophis ophidion. The sequence goes on from NC_084637.1 coordinate 34,543,354, forward strand.
CACTCAACAACGGCACATTTGCGGATTATAATTACTGGTTTGCATAAAATATTCTTCACCCAATTAGGTGAAATGACAATCTCCCACGGCACACCAAACAATATGTCACAGTACACAAGTGTGTCGCGGCACAGTGGTTAAAAAACACTGGCTTAGACAGGAAAGTGACCTCTGGACTCGCCCCAGCGTGCTAAAAGCCCTGAAGTACGCTCAGTGGACTTTTCACGGAGGTTTGTGCTCACTCGCACACTTGCAGTAACTTGCGTTGGCCACCAGGCTGCACAACGTGAACTTTGCCTCCCCGGGTCTTGACGGGCCAGGCGGGACACGGCCAGCTGCAGCGAGCAGTAGAACTGATGACTCAGCTGCCCTCCAAGTGAAAGCGACCTCTCTTAAGAGAAACTGATTTATTTTCTCCATCTGGTAATGGCGTTAGCTTCTCCTTTCCACCTTGTTGTCCAGCATGCCATCTTCTCTCTGTGTTTGTCATCCATCTTAAACGTAATCCCGGGGACTTCCAGCTGTTCAAAGCTCATTTTAAAGCGTCGTTATTGTCTCCTAAACTTATTTCATTCATCAAGTCTTGCGGAGTTCACTGTTTTTTTCCCCCTTAAAGAGTTAAATAACGAAGCAAGGTGTTGATTATGGTTTGATTTCCTCTGAGATGTTGTGACCCTTAAGGCGGGGTTTTTCAACCTTTTTGCACACCGCCAGCAGAGGTCATTAAGAAACAAATTCCATTACCGTTAAGCATAAGCAAGCATGCATGACTGCAGCTCTTGTCTCAAAGTAGGTGTACTGTCACCACCTGTCACATCACACTCTGACTTATTTGAACTTTTTTGCTCTTTTCCTGTGTGTAGTCTTTTACTTCTTGTCTTGCCATCCTATTTTGGTGGCTTTTTCTCTTTTGTTGGTATTTTCCTGTAGCAGTTTCATGTCTTCTTTTGAGCAATATTTCCCACATCTATTTTCTTTTTGCAACCAAGAATATTGCAGTTGTTTTCATCATTCTTTTTGAGGACTTTGTTGATTGTCATGTCATCTATGGATGTACTTTGTGGACGTCTGTCAGGTTCAAACACTGATGACATCTATTAAACAGACAAGAAGCAAGGAATTATGCAGAGACAGAGTTGAATTTAGCTCATGAGGAGAAGGCATGGAGCTGCACACTTAGTCACAGTCTCGCCCTACGCTCTAAGGCAGTGGTTCTCAACTTTTTTTCAGTGATGTACCCCCTGTGAACATTTTTTTTATTCAAGTACCCCCTAATTAGAGCTAAGCATTTTTGGCTGAAAAAAGAGATAAAGAAATAAAATAAAGCACTATGTCATCAGTTTCTTATTTATTAAATTGTATAACAGTGCAAAATATTGCTCATTTGTAGTGGTCTTTCTTCAACTATTTGGAAAAAAAGATATCAAAATAACTAAAAGCTTGTTGAAAAATAAACAAGTGATTCAATTATAAAGATTTCTACACATAGAAGTAATCATCGACTTAAAGTGCCCTCTTTAGGGATTGTAAGAGAGATTAGGGATGCACCGATTAATCGGTAACCGAATATATTCGGCCGAATATGGCAAAAAAAGCCACATTCGGCCTTCGGTGGAATGAGTTAAAAACAAGGCCGAATAGTGGGGTGTGACGCAAGTTTTTGACGCGGCGACGCAATCAACCAACGTGCGGTGACGTTGGGATATGTTGTGTACCTGTATAAGTGTATGAGGTTACAAGCACACACTTATTGAGATTTAGTGGGGCCTCTGTTTACATTATTAGCCTGTTGTGTAGGCTACCTGTATAAGTGTATGTATGTATGTATGTATGTATGTATGTAGGCTACCTGTATAAGTGTATGAGGTTACAAGCACACACTTATTGAGATTTAGTGGGGCCTCTGTTTACATTATTAGCCTATTGTGTAGGCTACCTGTATAAGTGTATGTATGTATGTATGTATGTATGTAGGCTACCTGTATAAGTGTATGAGGTTACAAGCACACACTTAATTGAGATTTAGTGGGGCCTCTGTTTACATTATTCGCCTGTTGTGTAGGCTACCTGTATAAGTGTATGAGGTTACAAGTGTTCTGGAGGACACCACGTCCTCTGTTACCAAATATAATTTGAAATGTGGACTCGTCAGACCACAGAACACTTTGTACCATGAATTGATTAACGTGGACCCCGACTTAAACAAGTTGAAAAACTTATTGGGGTGTTACCATTTAGTGGTCAATTGTACGGAATATGTACTGTACTGTGCAATCTACTAATAAAAGTATCAATCAATCAATCAATCAATCAAGCACACACTTATTGAGATTTAGTGGGGCCTCTGTTTACATTATTAGCCTGTTGTGTAGGCTACCTGTATAAGTGTATGAGGTTACAAGCACACACTTATTGAGATTTACTTGAGCCTTCTGTTTACATTATTAGCATATCTACTGTGGCTAAGCAGACTTTTGCCAAAAGGACAATAATTCATTTGTTGTGGGTTTATCCACTTTAATGCACTTTATTTTTTTTTGGAATGCATGTTTTGTTTGAAGGCCTAATATAAATGAAAAACTTTGTGCTTTTTTTGAAAAGCAAAGGCTACTGGTATATTAAAAAAATGTCAATATTCAATAAAAAATTACTTAATTTGAAAAACATGTCTTAATATTTATTCTAGGCTATTTATGGAATATAAAAAAATTTGTGAAAAACTGCATTCATTATTCGGTATACGGCCAAGCGTTTAAGTTTTATTCGGCTTCGGCCACAAATTTTCATTTCGGTGCATCCCTAATAGAGATCCTTCTGGATTCATCAACTTCATTTTAAACATTTATTCACAAAAAAAGAAATCTTTAACATCAATATTTATGGAACATGTCCACAAAAACATCTAGCTGTCAACACTGAATATTGCATTGTTGTATTTCTTTTCACAGTTTATGAACTTACATTCATATTTTGTTGAAGTATTATTCAATAAATATATTTATAAAGGATTTTTGAATTTTTGTTATTTTTAGAATATTTAAAAAAAATCTCAGGTACCGCTTGGCATACCTTCAAGTACCCCCATTTGAGAACCACTGGCCAAGTACATCCAAATAAACACAACAGAGGTGTAATGGCTTGTGATTGGACAAAATGTGCATGGCAGCGGGTGTGTGTGTTTGTGTGTGGACTAGAGACACTTTTCAAACGACACGTGTGTGGCTGGAGATGGTTTGAACCCCAAATAATGTGTTTTTGAAAGTGTTGTTGTGGACATGGCCTGAGACTCCAAAGCACTCCCTGTTTACAAGAAGTCTATCTTCCAGTGATTCAATGGAGCAGCCGGCCCGCCCGCATACATAATGTCTGCTGTCTCTTCACATCACTTCTTGCTCTCCCTGCGGTCCTCTCAGGGCTGGCATGGGGACATGAAATCCAGGCGTTATAAATGCTGCAAAAGGTATACACTTTAAAGGTCTCGGCGCTCCCTCATCAGCTCAATAAGTAACATACAGGCTGGCTGACACTGTGGAGGGACAGTAGTCTGCTCCAGAGATGCCATCAATCCAACAACTTTTCTTGGAAGGGAAGAGAATTGAATGGCGAACTTAATTTGAACTGCCGAGCTTTGAGGAAACTTGACACGAGTTTCTGCAGCCGCTGAGCGTTTGTGCACTGAGGGGAAAGGAAATCCATCTGTTTCTGTCGTTAGCAGTAATCTTACTGATGTTCTTGTATCAGCAAGGTTCTACAATAGAACACGCTCACTGCCCAATAGAACACGCTCATCTGCCCGCCCGCCGGACTGCTCAACATTACCAAAATACTTTTTCTTTCTCCATTCTTCTACTTTTATATGAAAGGCTCTTTTCCACCGCAAGGCCTTTCCCATTTAGCTGGGTAAATAAAATAAACTACCGGGCGGTATAGCTCGGTTGGTAGAGTGGCCGTGCCAGCAACTTGAGGGTTGCAAGTTCGATTCCCGCTTCCGCCATCCTAGTCACTGCCGTTGTGTCCTTGGGCAAGACACTTTACCCACCTGCTCCCAGTGCCACCCACACTGGTTTAAATGTAATTTAGATATTGGGTTTCACTATGTAAAGCGCTTTGAGTCACTAGAGAAAAGTGCTATATAAATATAATTCACTTCACTATTTCCTCGAATTGCCGCCGGGTATATATAGTATGCGCCTGCCTAGAATTACTGCCGGGTCAAACTCGTTTCGCCAAATAATTAGCATATGCCTAGAATTTCCGCCGGGTCAAACTCGTCACGTCACTAGTGACACTTCACCTGTCATCATTTTCAAAATGGAGGAGGCTGATTTCAATCATTTAAAATCGCATAAAGGGAAGAAGATTAAGAGCTATTCAGTAGGATTTAAGGTCCAAGCTATTGAATATGCTAAAAAGAACAGTAAGCAGCTATGTTTTATTAATATACCGTAGCTGCGTGTGTCAAATATGAGTCATTAAATGACTCCCGCCTCCTGGTGGTAGAGGGCGCTAGTGATCCTTCTTGCGACTACTCGGCTGCAGAAGAAGTGACAACAAGCAGCAAGAGTGAGCAGCGATCCTTTATTTTTTCCTCTCGCTTGCACTTTTAACATGGAGGATTACATATCTAAAATAAAACCGTTTTCTAAACTGGACTTTCAATCGAAGCAGGAGGTAATAAAGGAAGATCTCCATCTATCTGAAGAAAGATAAGGAAGACTTCTATAAACAAGTTATCGATGCTTTTGATCAGAAGGAGCTGCGCATGGACTTTATTTGTAAGTAAAAGTAAGACCATAATAATGTTTTTTTATTAAATGTTCTTTTCATGATGGTATCCTTACATCACACTCAAATTTATAAGCACAGGCTTAAATTTACCAAATGCCTTTGGTAAGTGCCGAGTGAGAAGAGGTTTTAAATTAATCTGTGAAGGCACCATTAATGCTGAAAGGTACATACAGCTTTTGGAACAACATATGTTGTCATCCAAGCAACCTTATCATGGACGCCCCTGCTTATCTCAGCAAGACAATGCCAAGGCACGTGTTACAACAGCATGGCTTCATAGTAAAAGAGTGCGGGTACTAGACTGGCCTGCCTGTAGTCCAGACCTATCTCTTATTGAAAATGTGTGGCGCAATATCCATCCATCCATTTTCTACCGCTTGTCCCTTTCGGGGTCACGGGGGAGGGGGGGGGAGGGGGGGTGCTGCTGGAGTTTATCTCACTTGCATTTGGGCGGAGGGCGGTGTACACCCTGCACAAGTGTTTAGTGTTGCCAATCAACCTATCCCCAGGTGCATGTCCTTGGAGGTGGGAGGGGCCTATCCCCAGGTGCATGTCTTTGGAGGTGGGAGGGGCCTATCCCCAGGTGCATGTCTTTGGAGGTGGGAGGGGCCTATCCCCAGGTGCATGTCTTTGGAGGTGGGAGGGGCCTATCCCCAGGTGCATGTCTTTGGAGGTGGGAGGGGCCTATCCCCAGGTGCATGTCTTTGGAGGTGGGAGGGGCCTATCCCCAGGTGCATGTCTTTGGAGGTGGGAGGGGCCTATCCCCAGGTGCATGTCTTTGGAGGTGGGAGGGGCCTATCCCCAGGTGCATGTCTTTGGAGGTGGGAGGAAGCCGGAGCAGAACCCACACATTCAAGGGGAGAACATGCAAACTCCACACAGAAAGATCCCGAGCCCGGCATTGAACCCAGGACTACTCAGGACCCTCGTATTGTGAGGCACATGCACTAACCCCTGTACCACCGTGCTGCCGCATATGTCGCCCTATTAGTGCTCTGCATGCAGGGGAGGGCTGTTTGCTGTCACTTGGCAAGCATGTGTGTGTATGTATGTGTGTGCGTGTGTGTGTGTGTGTGTGTGTGTGTGTGTGTGTGTGTGTGTGTGTGTGTGTGTGTCACTGACAGATGTACTCAAATATGTGCCTGTAATGCATCTGCATGTTCTCTTCATCTCTGCAATTAGCGCATTAATAAATTAAATATGCAAATGTCAGTTTATCGAGTCACTATAGATGTTTAAAGCGTTGGCAGTCATTTTGGTGTGTGTGTGTGTGTGTGTGTGTGTGTGTGTGTGTGTATGTGTGTGTGTGTGTGTGTTTGTGTGTGTGTGTTTCTGAAGGAGACAAATGTTGTTTTCCAGCTGTTAGCACTAACAAGGAATAGTGGGGAGACTAATTTCCTCCTTCCGTTTCCTGGGGGCAGGTGCAGGGCAGCACCCCATCGCCATGAGCACCATACACACACACACACACACACACACACACACACATGCCGCAATTATACACACACACACACACTCACATGATGCAATTATACACACACTCACTCACACACACACACACACACACACGCTGCAATTATACACACACATCACTTAGTGCCAAACCGTGCATTCTTCCAGCTTAAGCTAATCAGGCCAGTGTGTACCTCACCTTCAACCCAGATTGTAAACATGTTGCTTAAAGCCAAACCTGGTTCAAATACCAAATAGAAGGTTGGGTCAGGGCTGGGTGATATGGACAGAAAAGGTATCTCTTGATATATTTTTACTTAAACTCCATATTCAATAAATATCTGGATATATTTTTGGGTCAAGATATTCATTTTTGAGCGATATTCAGTGAAATTGAAGTGAAAGACAAGTGTTGTGTAAACAGTCAGTGGCACTTTTATTAACCCAGTTAGTCTAGATCAGACCTGGGCAAAGTAAGGCCCGGGTGCCACATGATGCCCGTTAAGCTTTTCAATCTGGCCCGCCGGACATTCCCAAATATTAGATTATTAATTTTAGATCTTTATAAAGGCCTACTGAAATGAGATGTTCTTATTCAAACGGGGATAGCAGCTCCATTCTATGTGTCATACTTCATCATTTCGCGATATTGCCATATTTTTGCTGTAAGGATTTAGTAGAAAACATCGATGATAAAGTTCGCAACTTTTGGTCGCTAATAAAAAAGCCTTGCCTGTACCGGAAGTGTGAGGGCTCCTCACATCCTCACATTGTTTATAATGGGAGCCTTCAGCAGCAAGAGCTATTCGGACCGAGAAAACGACAATTTCCCCATTAATTTCAGCGAGGATGAAAGATTCGTGGATGAGGATATTGATAGTGAAGGACTAGAATAAAAAAAATAAATAAATAAATACATTTTAAAAAAAGGCGATTGCATTGGGACGGATTCAGAGGTTTTTAGACACATTTACTAGGATAATTCTGGTAAATCCCTTATCTTTCTATTGTGTTGCTAGTGTTTTAGTGATATTAAATAGTACCTGATAGTCGGAGGGGTGTGTCCACGGGTGTCTTGAGGCCAGTCTCTGAGGGGAGTCACGGCAGATACAAGGACGGCGCAAACTCCACAGATCTCCGGTGAGAGGCGACTTTTTAACACAATTTGCTCACCGAAACCTGCCGGTTGACAAGTGGTCGGGATCCATGTTTGTGTTGAAAACGTCGCGGTATGATGACACGTAGGATGACACATATGATGACACGTATGATGACACGTAGGATGACACGTATGTTTGACGTCTCGGGTTGTAGCGGACAATATTTTCCAGCCCGATCCCAGCTATAAGTAGTCTGCTTTAATCGCATAATTACACAGTATTCTGGACATCTGTGTTGCTGAATCTTTTGCAATTTGTTCAATTAATAATGGAGAAGTCAAAGTAGAAAGATGGAGTTGGGAAGATTTTAGCCACACAAACACATGGTGATTCCTTGTTTAAAATTCCCGGAGGTGAAACTTTACTATGGATCAGAGCGGTCAAGCCAACATGGATCCCGACCACTTGTCAACCGGCAGTTTTCGGTGAGAAAATTGTGGTAAAAAGTCGCCACTTACCGGAGATCAGCTGAGCTTGTGCTGTCCGTACAGCTGTTGTCGACTTCCTTCAGACACTGGCATCAAGACACCCGTGGAGACACCCTTCCGACTATCAAGTACTATTAAACGCACTAAAACACTAGCAACACAATAGAAAGATAAGGGATTTCCCAGAAATATCCTAGTAAATGTGTCTAAAAACATCTGAATCCGTCCCAATGCAATCAGTTTTTTTTTTAAACTTGATTTTTTCTTTTTTTTCTAGTCCGTCGCTATCAATATCCTCAAACACGAATCTTTCATCTTTCATTGTTTTCTTGGTCTGAATAGCTCTTTCTGTTGGAGGCTCCCATTAAAAACAATGTGAATGTGTGAGGAGCCATCAAACATGTGACGTCATCGTCTGCGACTTCCGGTAGAGGCAGGGCTTTTCTCTTAACACCTACAGATGCAAACTTTATCGTGGATGTTCTCTACTAAATCCTTTCAGCAAAAATATGGCAATATGGCCAAATGATGAAGTATGACACATAGAATGGACCTGCTAACCCTGTTTAAATAAGAACATCTCATTTCAGTTGGCCTTTAACATTGCAACACTTGCCAATACGGCCGGTTTAGTTTACTAAATTGCAATTTTAAATTTCCCGCCAAGTGTCGTGTTGAAAACTTCGCAGTTTGATGACGCGTGCGTTTGACGTCTCGGGTTGTAGCGGACATTATTTTCCAGCCCGATCCCAGCTATAAGTAGTCTGCTTTAATCACATAATTACACAGTATTCTGGACATCTGTGTTGTTGAATCTTTTGCAATTTGTTCAATTAATAATGGAGGCGTCAAAGTAGAAAGATGGAGGTGGGAAGCTTTTAGCCTTTAGCCACACAAACACACGGTGATTCCTTGTTTAAAATTCCCGGAGGTGAAGCTTTACTATGGATCAGAGCGGTCAAGCTAACATTGTTCCCGACCACTTGTCAACCGGCAGTTTTGGGTGAGAAAATTGTGGTCTAAAGTCGCCTCTTACCGGAGATCAGAGACTTTGGCATCAAGACACCCGTAGCCACACCCCTCCGACTATCAGGTACTATTTAATCTCACTAAAACACTAGCAACACAATAGCAGAGAAGGGATTTTCCAGAATTATCCTAGTAAATGTGTTTAAAAACATCTGAATCGCTCTCACTTGCCCTCGCCTGTTTTAAAAATGTTTTGGATTTTTTTCTAGTCCTTCACTATCAATATCCTCATCCACAAATCTTTCATCCTCGCTCAAATTAATGGGGAAATTGTTGTTTTCTCGGTCCGAATAGCACTTTTTGTTGGAGGCTCCCATTAAAAACAATGTGAATGTGTGAGGAGCCATCAAACATGTGACATCATCGTCTGCGACTTCCGGTAGAGGCGGGGCTTTTCTGTTAACACCGAAAGTTGCAAACTTTATCAACGATGTTCTCTACTAAATCCTTTCAGCAAAAATATGGCAATATGGCCAAATGATGAAGTATGACACATAGAATGGACCTGCTATCCCCGTTTAGATAAGAACATCTCATTTCAGTTGGCCTTTAACATTGCAACACTTGCCAATACGGCCAGTTTAGTTTACTAAATTGCAATTTTAAATTTCCCGCGAAGTGTCGTGTTGAAAACGTCGCAGTTTGATGACGCGTGCGTTTGACGTCTCGGGTTGTAGCGGACATTATTTTCCAGCCCGATCCCAGCTATAAGTAGTCTGCTTTAATCGCATAATTACACAGTATTCTGGACATCTGTGTTCCTGAATCTTTTGCAATTTGTTCAATTAATAATGGAGGCGTCAAAGTAGAAAGATGGAGGTGGGAAGCTTTAGCCTTTAGCCACACAAACACACGGTGATTCCTTGTTTAAAATTCCCGGAGGTGAAACTTTACTATGGATCAGAGCGGTCAAGCGAACATTGTTCCCGACCACTTGTCAACTGGCAGTTTTCTGTGAGAAAATTGTGCTATAAAGTCGTCTCTTACCGGAGATCAGAGACTTTGGCATCAAGACACCCGTGGCCACACCCCTCCGACTATCAGGTACTATTTAATCACACTAAAACACTAGTAACACAATAACAGATAAGGGATTTTCCAGAATTATCCTAGTAAATGTGTCTAAAAACATCTGAATTGCTCTCACTTGCCCTCGCCTGTTTTAAAAATGTTTTGGATTTTTTCCTAGTCCTTCACTATCAATATCCTCATCCACAAATCTTTCATCCTCGCTCAAATTAATGGGGAAATTGTTGTTTTCTTGGTCCGAATAGCTGTTTTTGTTGGAGGCTCCCATTAAAAACAATGTGAATATGTGAGGAGCCATCAAACATGTGATGTCATCGTCTGCGACTTCCGGTAGAGGCAGGGCTTTTCTGTTAACACCGAAAGTTGCAAACTTTATCCTGGATGTTCTCTACTAAATCCTTCCAGCAAAAATATGGCAATATCGCCAAATGATGAAGTATGACACATAGAATGGACCTGCTATCCCCGTTTAAATAAGAACATCTCATTTCAGTTGGCCTTTAATATTGCAACACATGCCAATACGGCCGGTTTAGTTTACTAAATTGCAATTTTAAATTTCCCGCCAAGTGTCGTGTTGAAAACGTCGCAGTTTGATGACGCGTGCATTTGACTTCTAGGGTTGTAGCGGACATTATTTTCCAGCCCGATCCCAGCTATAAGTAGTCTGCTTTAATCGCATAATTACACAGTATTCTGGACATCTGTGTTGCTGAATCTTTTGCAATTTGTTCAATTAATAATGGAGACGTCAAAGTAGAAAGATGGAGGTGGGAAGCTTTAGCCTTTAGCCACACAAACACATGGTGATTCCTTGTTTAAAATTCCCGGAGGTGAAGCTTTACTATGGATCAGAGCGGTCAAGCGAACATGGATCCCGACCACTTGTCCACTGGCAGTTTTCTGTGAGAAAATTGTGCTATAAAGTCGCCTCTTACCGGAGATCAGAGACTTTGGCATCAACACACCCGTGGCCACACCCCTCCGACTATCAGGTACTATTTAATATCACTAAAACACTAGCAATACAATAGCAGATAAGGGATTTTCCAGAATTATCCTAGTAAATGTGTCTAAAAACATCTGAACCGCTCTCACTTGCCCTCGCCTGTTTTAAAAATGTTTTTTCCTAGTCCTTCACTATCAATATCCTCATCCACAAATCTTTCATCCTCGCTCAAATTAATGGGGAAATTGTTGTTTTCTTGGTCCGAATAGCACTTTTTGTTGGAGGCTCCCATTAAAAACAATGTGAAGATGTGAGGAGCCATCAAACATGTGACATCATCGTCTGCGACTTCCGGTAGAGGCAGGGCTTTTCTCTTAACACCGAAAGTTGCAAACTTTATCGTGGATGTTCTCTACTAAATCCTTTCAGCAAAAATATGGCAATATCGCGAAATGATGAAGTATGACACATAGAATGGACCTGCTAGCCCCGTTTAAATAAGAACATCTCATTTCTGTAGGCCTTTAACTGGTCCAGTGAAACATGACTTGTGAGAAACTAGCAGTCCTTAAACCCACTAAAACGCTGTCCTAGACATGATCTTTGACCCGGTTCTTCAAAACATGAAAGCACTGCTGAAACTGGCAGAATAAATAGTCCAACATTAAATGTCCATTGGAGAGGACGCTGGTTCTCAGGAATATAGAAAGTAAGACTACTCGCCAAGGGAGAAGTCTGGAGCTTTCTGGAAATGTGACCCCCCCCCCCCAACACAATAGTTGAATATCCACCTTTTTAGTGTGATTTTAAATCATGTAAACATAAAAATGATGTCTACATTTTTTAGGGTTGACTCACACAAACATTCGAAGTTCTTCCATCAATCTTCCGGCCAGGCTGAAGCCAGCTGTGCTACCCGGGGGAGTGAGGTTCTGTGTGGGTCACAGAGGCCCGCGGACCCCCCTAATCCCCCAGCTGCTTGACCGGACTCACGCACACACACGCCGTAAATGCTCTCATATGCTAAAAGGCAAACAAGTTCCTGCTTTTTAACGCAACAAATGTGCACGTCCGGCTCGTTGATTACATATGGATTTCGGTCCTGGAGCGGACCTGGGCTCCTACTGCGGGCCGGGGCCTCACATCGGGCCAAAGTCATACATCATCCCAACTAGTTGTAAAGAAAAAAATGTGAATTTTATTAACTTTCCTTGATACATTTACCGAGCGTGGAATACATTCCTGTTGATGCCAATTTTCGAGCACCACATAAAATAGAAAATGGGATAATACTTTAAACCAGGGGTGTCCAAACTTTTTCCACTGAGGGCCGCACACTGAAAAAAATCAAAGAAAGCTGGGACCATTTTTATATTTTTTATTTTAAAAAAACAATACAATATCCATCCATCCATTTTCTACCACTTGTCCCTTTTTGGGACGGCAGGGGGTCGCTGGCGCCTACCTCGGCGGTAGGCGGGGTACACCCTGGACAAGTTGCCACCTCATCGCAGACAATACAATATATGTATAAAAAATATACATTTAGGCCTCCACTCAGGCTTGATCCCGGGGACCCCAAAGGGTTTAGGTTAAAAAAATATGTGAAATTAAAGCTGCAAGCAGCGATGGATGGGATTGAGTATTTATAGCCATCTTTTGTATTGAAGGGTAAATTGCAAACTTCCTGTTGATTTTAGCTGGGGGTTGTCGGTGTATGAAATCTAGGTCTAAGTGAGACCTACATAGAGGTTTTTGTTTCATGTGTCTTTGACATTCCTACTAGGAGTTGGAGGCAATTTTGTCTGAGCAGGGTGCCGCCATCTTGAGACTCTAATGTATTGCGAATGGAGAAAAGCTTTTGTATTGAATAGGGAATGGCAAACTTCCTGTTGATTTTAGCTGGGGGTTGTCAATGTATGAAATCTAGATCTAAGTGAGACCTACATAGAGGTTTTTGTTTCATGTGTCTTTGACATTCCTACTTGGAGTTAGAGGCAGTTGTGTCTGAGCAGAGTGCCGCCATCTTGAGACTCTAATGTATTGCGAATAGAGAAAAGCTTTTGTATTGAATGGGGAATGGCAAACTTCCTGTTGATTTTAGCTGGGGGTTGTCAATGTATGAAATATAGGTCTAAGTGAGACCTACATTGAGGTTTTTGTTTCAAGTATCTGACATTCTTACTGGGACTTAGAGGCAGTCTGAGCAGAGTGCCGCCATTTTGAGACGGCGGCAGCGCACCAGCAGCAGAGCAGCGGTTCTTTGAGGGCTCATAAAATCCAAACCGGAGCAGTAATTAAATCTCTTTCATCAACTTTTAATCAGAAGGGGTTTTCTGAATTGGTGCTTATTTGAAGCCAACACGACAAACGCGCTCAGAGAAGATAATGTTTCAAAAAAGGTGACTGTTTTTACACAACTTTTGTTTTGAAGGGGGAATTGTAAACTTCCTGTTGATTTTTGCTGGGGGGTTTTCTGTATGAAATATAGGTCAAAGTGAGACCTACGTAGAGGTTTTTGTTTCATGTGTCTACGACATTCCTACCGGGAGTTAGAGGCAGTTTTGTCTGTGTTTTTTTCCTAGGGGGCGCTAGGAGCTGAAAGAGGCGGCGGAATAATTTAAATGCTAGAAATTCAATAGGATCCTCGTCCCTTTGGGACATCGGTCCCTAAAAAGTGTCATTATTTAGTATTATTATTATCATTATTAGTCAAAGTTTAAATATGTAGATCAACATTAGGTATATCTGTCAATATAATTTAAATTATTTCCTTTTTGTCAAAGAAAACAGTTTTTTTTATGGAAAAATCACAAAATATGCAATATTTTCCTCCAATAAAATTTCAAGGTGGACCATTTCAGATTGTATAATAATTGGTCTGTCTGTGATGAGGTGGCCACTTGTCCTGGGTGTACTCCACCTTCCGACCGAATGCAGCTAAGATAGGCTCCCGCGACCCCAAACGGGAGAAGCGGTAGAAAATGGATGAATGGATGGAGCTCATAACATAACTTTTAACAACATTGATTTTAATTTATTATTATTTTTTGAGCAACGACATTAAAAAAAAAAAATGAAAAAAATTCCCCCAAAATTGTTGGTGATCCAAAAGGGTCCTGCTCAGTAAAGTGGTGAAAAGATTGTACATTTTTTAAAACTTTTAACACAATAATCTCGAGGTCAACTTCAGATCTATCCGTCAATTTTAACTTTTATTGTTGTTTATTATGTTCCTTGTTGGTTCAGTTTAGGCCCTTCTATTAAAAAAAAAACAACAACAACATTTTTTAAATTTTATTTTTATGGCAAACACAAAATATGCAACATTTAGCCCAAAAAACATCTCAGTGGAATATTTAATGTGACGTAATTGGAGGCTTGAACAGGTCAATAATTCATATTAACATTGCTTTTGATTCATTATTATGTTTTAAAGAAAGAACCTGCATGACAAGTTAGTGTTATTAGAGTCAACATTTCCTTCTTACATTTCACCTGTTTGCTCTTTTATATCACTGCTTATGTTGTTTTGTTTTTTTTCATCGTATTTATAGAACGTGCCGTGGGGCCGTTAGAAAATTACCTGCGGGCCACAAATGGCCCCTGGGCCGCACTTTTTTGCAACCCTGCACTTTAAACCGTTGCTGTGGTAAAACGTACAGTTTTTAAGAAGTTAAGCGTCATAAGTAAAAATAGGTTGACACCTGTTAGTCGGAAAACTTAAAATTGTTAACTGAA
>NC_084637.1:34565429-34622929 GCF_033978795.1 Nerophis ophidion
ATACGGTAGTTCATTTCCATCTGCAGTATCACGTAATTAAATTAAGAAAAGTCCTAAAATGCCCTTTGATGGACACATACTTAATATACAATACAACCACACCTCATTTACATCATCACACAAAGACAATACATCAATCAATCAATGTTCATTTATATAGCCCTAAATCACTAGTGTCTCAAAGGGCTGCACAAACCACAACAAACCACTACGACATCCTCGCTAGGCCGACATAAGGGCTCTTGTTTACATCTGTCATTAGTTGTAAAAACAACTATGATTTTAACACATCACAATTTACAACAAAATGCTGACCTGGATAAATAAAATACACATTAAGTTGATCTGTGAGACATAGTGGCCACCTTAGTGACCGTGTGAGCAGCTGTGATTGCTCCAAAGCCACTTTTTTAACTTCAATTGTAAATGAGGAGTCATCTGTTAGATATTTCAAGTTTGTTGTCAGGTTGTTCTATTCCTTTATGGCTTTATATGAAAAGGTTGATTGTGCAAAAGATGTTTTACATCCGGGTGCGCTACACTGCCCCCTGGTGGAGGCTCGTGTGTTTGTAGTTGTCACAGCCGATATAAACTGGACAAAGTGCTTAAGTGGCGCTGTCATCATGTGTAAAAACAAGCATGATTTTAACAGACACACCTCACAATACAGAGTAAGTTGATCTGTCAAACATTGCGGCCACCTTAGTGACCGTGTGAGCAGCTTTGATTGCTCCAAAGCCACTTTTTAACTTCAATTGTAAATGAAGAGTCATCTGGAAATAAACTGCAACAAAAAACAAGTGCAATACATTTTCATAAGATGGTCACGACTGCCTAGTTTTTTCTTGTTATATCCTTATTTTTACTGTTGTATTTATATTATTATTGTTGTTTTGGTGGACTTTTTAGAGGCGCTAAGTATCGCTTATGATTCATTAGTATAGCAGTACTATACTTACTGTACAACCCTACTAGTGAGCTATTTCATTAACTTCCCGAGCTATAGGATTTTGTTAGTTTTGTTAGTTTTTGTATTTTTTTTAAATGATTTATAGGAATACATCATTTCCTACCTGCATTTTTGTCTCCAGAGTTCCTGCTGCATCGCTTGGAAGAACAATCCGGCAATCACCATGTGTCCCCATCCTAACAGGAGGAGCAGGACGAAGTAGCTGGGGAGAGGGAAGTCTGGGCTTCTCTGCTTAGGCTGCTGCCCCCGCGACCCAACCTGGGAAAAGCAGAAGGAAATGGATGGATGGATTTTGCATTTACTTTGGTATTTTTTTCGTTAAATTTCTTTCAAAAAATAGGAATTTATTTAGTTAAAAACTGAGAAATGTGCATCCGATTCCCGCTCAAAGTGCGGTTATAACACAGCAATTATCATAACGGACAATCAGGAATAAATGTGAGCATTTTTTCTGAGCACAATGCACAAATCAACCTGTTTTTTTTTTGTTGCTGTCACGACGATGTCATCAGCTCGCAAAGGGGCTGCTGTGCCAGGAGAGGTGGCCCGCGTTGCCATGGTGACCGGCGATGTAAGAGATGAAGTGTGGGCGGCCGGGAGGAAGTCGGCGTTGTTGCTTTTAGGGGTAAATAGGCTCCAAATCAAGGGATACACAAAAGAAAATCAAAATGCGGCGTGGTGTAGAAAGGTGGCTTTTAAACTGGCGGGCAAGGGCAGGAAGCAAGCAAGAATATTGCACAGGATATGAAATCATTTGTAATATCAGGCCAACTGTGGAAAAGCAATTTCACAGCTGGTGAACAATATCAAACAAACATGGCGGCTGAAGGAGCAAATGCAACATGAGGGTAGAAGGGCTGGGCTAACTAACTGGCAGGAGCCATCCATAACCGCGCCAATCTCCATATTGCGGCCGTTTGAGGAGTGCATTAAGCGCCAGGTACTCTCGTGGCCTCGCGCCAACATGGAGGGGAGGGGGGGGGGGGGGGGGGGGCTTTCTAATGAACTGTATAATCAAATGAGGTCCTGTTTTGACCACCGGCGAGTCCGAGACGCTTTAACCAGGCCTGAATTGAAATCGATGGCGGCGGGTGAAGGTCGGCGGGACGGCGGGCTAAGGGGGGGGGGGATGCATGCGCCTTTAATGAACCTCGGCGAGGTCGCCGCACGTGCTCACCCGGAACTTCATTGTGAAGTTTGAGGGGGGGAAGCATCCCCTCTATGATCGTTCCGGAAGACCTTCTCCTCCTGCACAGCTCGTCTCACTGCCTCTTTTGGCAGCTGTGCGGCGGAGAGAGCAGAGATAAGCGAGCCGGAACCTCCCAGGTGCACGCCGCTTGATTGACACTTGCTAACGAGCCCAGGTGTTGGACTGAGCTAGTCCACACTAATCTGCCACAACTCGTGGCAGAGCGACCGAGGGAGACTTCTGCTGCTTTCTAGTTTCCACTCGTGCGGAGAGCATGTAGCCGCCATGCATGAGAAGACAGCACAAATACTCTCTGAAATATGACAGACTTCTTATTATTATTCACCGGGAAAATTGGTATTTATACCAGGTAGGGTTGTATGGTAGACCGCTATTAGTACCAGTTTACCCTCTTCTTTTTTTAACAAGAGAAAATAGTATTTTGTCAATGAAATTTAACGAAAAAAATACCAGAGTAATCCAATTTCTTCTGCTCATCCCAGGTTGGGTCGCGGGGGCAGCAGCCTAAGCAGAGAAGCCCAGACTTCCCTCTCCCCGGCCACTTTGTCCTGCTCCTCCTGTTAGGATGGGAACACATGGTGATGCGCCGATTGTTCTTCCAAGCGACGCAGCAGGAACTCCGGAGACAAAGGTGCAGGTAGGAAATGATGGATTCCTATAAATCAGGGGTCACCAACCTTTTTGAAAGCAAGAGCTACTTCTTGGGTACTGATTAATGCGAAGGGCTACCAGTTTGATACACACTTAAATAAATTGCCAAAAATAGCCAATTTGCTCAATTTAGCTTTAACTCTATGTTATTATTAATAATTAATGATATTTATCTTTTTGGAAACACTGATCATCTTGATGAATTCCTACAATAAATATATATAGAAAAATATAAATATCCCAAAAAATAAAGAGTATATCTGTCTGTCATTCCGTCGTACATTTTTTTTCCTTCTACTATTTCGTTTTTGTAGAGAATAAATGATGGAAAAACACTTAATTGAACAGTTTAAAGGAGAAAACATGAAAAAAAATGAAAATTAAATTTTGAAACAGTTTATCTTCAATTTTGACTCTTTAAAATTCAAAATTCAACCAAAAAAAGAAGAGAAAAACTAGCTATTTCGAATCTTTTTGAGAAAAAAAAAATTAAAAATTATGGAACAGTAATTTTTCCTGATTAAGATTAATTTTAAAATTTTGATGACATGTTTTGAATAGGTTAAAATCCAATCTGCACTTTGTTAGAATATATAACAAATTGGACCAAGCTATATTTCTAACAAAGACAAATCATTATTTCTTCTAGATTTTCCAGAACAAAAATTTTAAAAGAAATTCAAAAGACTTTGAAATAAGATTTAAATTTGATTGTACAGATTTTCTAGATTTGCCAGAATATTTTTTTTAAATTTTAATCATAATAAGTTTGAAGAAATATTTCACAAATATTCTTCGTCGAAAAAACAGAAGCGAAAATGAAAAATCTAATTAAAATGTATTTATTATTCTTTAGAAAAAAAAAAAAAAAAAAAACTTAAACATTGATTTAAATTGTCAGGAAAGAAGAGGAAGGAATTTAAAAGTGTGTTTAAAAATCCTAAAATAATTTATACGGTTGTATTTTGTCTCTAAAATTGTCTTTCTGAAATTTATAAGAAGCAAAGTAAAAAAGAAATGAATTTATTCAAACAAGTGAAGACCAAGTTTTTTAAATATTTTCTTGGATTTTCAAATTCTATTTGAGTTTTGTCTTTCTTAGAATTAAAAATGTCGAGCAAAGCGAGACCAGTTTGCAAGTAAATAAATACAATTAAAAAAATAGAGGCAGCTCACTGGTAAGTGCTGCTATTTGAGCTATTTTTAGAACAGGCCAGCGGGCGACTCATCTGGTCCTTACGGGCGACCTGGTGCCCGCGGGCACCGCGTTGGTGACCCCTGTTATAAAACATTGAAAAAAAAAAAAAAAAACCTAACAAAACAAGCGTGCCTACAGCTCGGGAAGCTAATGAAATAGCTCACAAGTAGGGTTGTACTGAGATACTAATGAATCATATTCGGTACTATACCACCTCTAAAAAGTAACGGTTCCCCGTGTCATGCAGAACGCAATCAAGTAGGATTATCTCAAGTATAAACCCTGGAGGACATGTGAAGACTGTACATGCTTCACTTCACACTGCAGTACATCGCAGCTACAATGATGCAGGAGTAGAAAGTAGTCGAAAGTTGACAAAGTCATGACAAGTTCTTATTATGTCCTATCATAAACCACTAAGGCAACCAACTTAACTTGGAACACACTAAATGCATGTGAATGAAGGGCATATTTACTCAACAGCCATACATGTCACACTGAGGGTGGCCATATGAACAACGCCAACACTGTCATAAATATGTGCCTTATATTGAAACCACACCAAACAACAATGACCAACACATACTTTTACCGCAACATAACATGAACACTAAAGGACAAATTCCCATAATTCCCTGCAGCACCAATTCTTCCTGGACGCTACAATATAAACAAACACCATTGGTGGATCTACACTGAACATCCACTGTAATGATACCAAGTACAATAGTGTTTGTAGTCGATACTAGTATGATTACATCGATTTTTTTTTTCAATGTATATTATGTTTATAAAGTCAGGAAATATGTCCCTGGACACATGAGGACTTTGAATATGACCAATGTATGATCCTGGAACGACTTGGTATCAGATTGATACCCAAATGTGTGGTATCATCCAAAACTAATGTACAGCATCAAAGAAGAGAAGAATAAGTGATTATTACATTTGAACAGAAGTGTAGATAGAACATGTTCAAAGAGAAAGTAAGCAGATATTAACAGTGAATGAACAAGTAGATTAATCATTCATTTTCTACCACTTGTCCTTAATAATGTTGACAAAATAATGGAATGATAAATGAAACAATATCAATAAGGACAAACTTGCAATAAGAAACATGTTTAATGTACTGTAAGATTTGTTATTAAAATAAAGCCAATTCAATTTTTTGTGATCCCATTTATTTAGAAAAGTACTGAAATATTTTGGTACCGGTACCAAAGTATTGGTATCGGGACAACACTACTCACTAGGAAGAGAAAGCATATGCACGTCCATCCATTTTGTACCGCTTGTCCCTTTTTGGGGTCGCTGGAGCCTATCTCAGCTGAATTCAGGCGGAAGGCGTTATACACCCTGGACAAGTCACCACCTCATCGCAGGGCCAACACAGATAGACAACATTCACACACTAGGGACCATTTAGTGTTGCCAATCAACCTATCCCCAGGTGCAAGTCTTTGGAGGTGGGAGGGGCCTATCCCCAGGTGTATATCTTTGGAGGTGGGAGTGGCCTATCCCCAGGTGCATGTCTTTGGAAGTGGGAGGGGCCTATCCCCAGGTGCATGTCTTTGGAAGTGGGAGGGGCCTATCCCCAGGTGTATATCTTTGGAGGTGGGAGGGGCCTATCCCCAGGTGCATGTCTTTGGAAGTGGGAGGGGCCTATCCCCAGGTGCATGTCTTTGGAAGTGGGAGGGGCCTATCCCTAGGTGTATATCTTTGGAGGTGGGAGGGGCCTATCCCCAGGTGCATGTCTTTGGAAGTGGGAAGGGCCTATCCCCAGGTGTATATCTTTGGAAGTGGGAGGAAGTCGGAGTAGAACCCACGCATTCACGGGGAGAACATGCAAACTCCACACAGAAAGATCCTGAGCCTGGGATTGAACTCAGGACCTTGGTATTGTGAGGCAGACGCACTAACCCCTCTTCCACCGTGCTGCCCAGCATATCACAAGAAAAGGCGAAAGGCAAAGCTTAGTTCAGGAATCCAGAGGACTACATGTAACTGTTGCATGAGAGCAAACAAAAGCGACAGGCAGGACTAAATAGTTCTCTGATTAGTGCCCGGGAACAGGTGAGTGTCCCGAACATTAATCAGAGGCAGGTGAAAACAATCAGTAGCCATGACAACCAAGAGACACAAAACAGTGGTGCTGAAACACAACTTGACCACAAGTGACTCAAAAGCTAAATAAACGTAAACAAACCAGCTGTGTGATCGCGGCAACAGATCATAACATCTTTGGGGGGATCCCGAAGTGACACCTGGGAGACACACCTGGATGGCATGCTTCCAAGGACGCGGACCACGGAGGGGTCAAAGTGTTGGTCCTGGCGAGAGTCCTCCAGCAGAGGCCGGACTACTATTTATTGGGACAGTCTGGCCTACACTTCCTGGTTACGTCACTTGACTCCGCCCACACGTCTCTGCTGCCCAGTCGCCCGAGCTTTACTAACGACCATTCGAAGGGAAGAATGTGCAATACTTTTTTTGTGTTCTCTTGGTCCGTCACCATATTCCAGAGTAAGTGGCCCAGAGCTCCCGGCAACACCGCCATCTGATTGCCATGATCATGAGAGATGGTTGTCATGGAGACGTGTCACGTGTTGAAAGCTGTTATTCCTAATTATTAGTTAATGATAGATTTGGATGCCTGTGAATGCTTGAACATGGACCTTTAAAAACATGCAGAAGATGTCCCGGAAAGAGTCCTCACGGTCTATCCCTACCACAATCTCTCATTTAGTACTTTTATACATCCATCCATTTTCTACCGCTTGTCCCTTTTGGGGTGGTGGAGCCTATCTCAGCTGCATTTATTAATACTCCATTCACAATTGATGTCCTTTACTAATGGTGTCACATTGCTTGCATTATAGCCAGTAATAGTAGTGAAGTGAATTATATTTATATAGCGCTTTTCTCTAGTGACTCAAAGCGTTTTACATAGTGAAACCCAATATCTAAGTTACATGTAAACCAGTGTGGGTGGCACTGGGAGCAGGTGGGTAAAGTGTCTTGCCCAAGGACACAACGGCACTGACTAGAATGGCAGAAGCGGGAATCAAACCTCCAACCCTCAAGCTGGCACGGCCAATCTACCAACCGAGCTAGTAAATATTGGAGAAGTTTAATATTACTATTATTATATAAGTTTTTGCAGTGAAGACATAGAGAATGAGTCACAACAACTACAGTTTCAGTACATGAGTTTATTCATTTATTTATATAAGTTATAAACATACTTAGTTTTTAAATGATCATCCAAACTGGTATAAACGAGTTTGTGTCAATTCTTTTTGCTCTGTTGTTGTCAAAGTTGTTAGAAATGAAAGTAGAAAAAACGGCCCAAAATTTGTTTTTTGGGGGGGGGTTTTAAGAATTGGAACTAGAATGAAGGGAAGATACACGGACCGACATCAACATGATTTTCCTGTTTGACTGGACGTGACGGATTTAAAAAAATAAAATAAAAAATCCAACTCTTTTAATTAAAACAAAAAATAATTTTGATGTTTTTTTTCCATTGATTATCTCGATTAATCCAAAAATAATTTTTCTTTTCTTTTTTTTTCACACCCTTAATGGTTTATTTGTAGTTAAAACACACTAACGATGAACAACCTCCTGTTTGTCTCCTTTCTGTGCGTCAGAGCAGTATCTTTTAGGCACTGTGCTGCACTCTCATGTCTGGATGAGGCGTTCAAGTGCATCACGTAATTGGTCATTTAAATTTCACATCATTCCTCAACAATATGTATTTCACATTTGATTTTTGCATGGGAAAAATATCATTAATTTCTATCAGTTGTGTTTTTTTTTAACAGTTTAGGGTGTTCGGAATGGATTATTTGGATTTACATGATTTTTTTCTATCTTGTTGAGGTCATTTGGAACGGATTACTCAGGAAAAACCGAGGTAACCCAGTACTCCCTGTGGGACACAACCAGAGTGTCTGCTCACCTGAGGAAGGTGTCAGGCTGAGAGCACTTTCACAAACCTTCCGTAGCCCCCTTATACTAAACATCTGCATGTTCGCCAGGTGTCTGAACCCTCCAGAACCTTCGGCAAGTATCGAACCCGTGAACCTCTCAGCTTTCCTTTAGCGCCAACAAGTGTGCACTGCCGTGCTAACCTGGGCCCCTGCCGCGGTTCACCGGGTTGCCATGTGGCCAAGGAACAGCTGAAGTCCCTGACCCCTGGACCTCATCCATCAGGCTTTCAGCACTGGACACACACACACACACACACACACACACACACACACATTCTTGTATGTGTTACTTTCTGGATACCTCCGAATAATGCCACCCTTTTTACATATATAAAGATTTGTATTTACTACATTAATAATACATACACACTATGCAAATATAAAAGAGCTTGTTGTGAAAAATGTGTTGGAAGGTTACAGGTTCACAAGAAAAACTTGGAATTTTGGCAGTATTATTAATAAAAGTTATAATTTTACTCAACGCAAGTCAAAATTTTACAAGAAAAACGGAACGTTTGTGCAATATTATGATAAAAGTTGGAATTTTACTCAATAGCAGTTGTACTTTTACATGAAAAGCTTAACATTTTGGTAATTTTATGAAAAGAGTCGTAATTTTACTCGACAAAAGTCACAATTTTATTAAAAAACTAACATTTTGGCAATCTTATGATAATCGGAATTCTTACTTGGCAAAATTACGACAGAAGTCATAATTTTACTAAAAAATGTTACCATTTTGCAAGAACACAAACATTGGCAATAGTGTGATACAAGTCATAATTTTTTGACAAAGGTCACCATTTTGCATTAAAAAGTAATGAGTTAACATAAAAAACGTAATAATTTTACGAGAAAATAGTGCAATATTACAGAAACAGAAAGAATATGAGAAATTGTTCCCAATTTTATAAGAACAAAGTTGAAACATTGTGAAAAAAAGTTAATTAGTTAGTTAAATACATTATATATACATATATATATATATATATATATATATATACACACATTTTTTTGTTTCGTAATTGGTTTTTAATCTTCATTATTTACTTCAAGTTATTACAGTATTTCTCTATATACATATTAATTTTTTGGATTATAAGTCGCAGTTTTTTTCATAGTTTGGCCGGGGGTGTTACATATACTCCTGAGCGACTTATGTGTGAAATTATTAACACATTACCGTAAAATATCAAATATTATTTATCACATTCGCGGAAGAGACGAAGAAAATGTCAGCAATCGTCACACACACGTCAACCAATAAGAATTCGGCGGGGGAGGGTCATGGCAGAAGTGCATTTTGGGTCATGGGATGCTAACTGCTATATGCTATATGCTACTGCCGTACCTATTAAAATGGATCATTTCATGGTTGGCGGTAACTTATAAAAAGTGAACAAAAATGGCGTTGAAAAGGAAATCATGTAGTGCAGATTACAAGCTGGATGTAGTGAAATATGCAGCAGAAAAGGACAAGAGGAAGCGGCGCATACCTTTGGAGTTGGCAGAGTTGTTTAGAAGAGACATCCAGGAAGAAGATTTCATGGGATTTATGGATTAGGAGTGAGAGATAGTTTGGTAAAGGTATAGCATGTTCTATATGTTATAGTTATTTGAATGACTCTTACCATAATATGTTAGGTTAACATAGCAGTTGCTTATTTATGCCTCATATAACCTACACTTATTCAGCCTGTTCTTCACTATTCTTTATTTATTTTAAATTGCCTTTCAAATGTCTATTCTTGCTGTTGGGTTTTATCAAATACATTTCCTCCAAAATGCGACTTATACTCTTGTCCGACATATATGTTTTTTTCCTTCTTTATTATGCATTTTCGGCCGGTGCGACTTATACTCCGAAAAATACGGTATTTATTTTTAGTTTTTTAAATTAATAGTGGCCAAGGCAGGCACATTTAAATTCCTTACACACTTGTTATTACATATGTTAGCCAGAGGGGGAGCACTTTTAAAAGCGACACAGTCAATTTGAAAAATCCCTCCAATTTTGGGACCACCCACATTTTGAAAGATTTCACCAGTAGGGGTGCAAGTGAGACATTCTCTATTAGATGCAATGTTATTGGGACCAGGATTTATGTCATCACTTGTTCACACCTCCTCATATGGAAGATACTTTTCCTTTTTGATGTCTCAAGAAGAGGAGAAATACAAGAACACACACACACACAAACACACACACACACAAACACACACACAACATGGAAATGCATAAATGTAAGAGAGCCCAATGACCCAAAAGAAATGACATGTGTGTACTTTGTCTAACATGCAAGTATTACAGCTTTGAGTCTTCACACTCATCACATTCCCTGTTGTCTTCTTCGTGTCAATGTACACACACACACACACACATCCAGGCTGTACGTGTGTGTGTGTGTGTGTGTGTGTGTGTGTGTGTGTGTGTGTGTGTGTGTGTGTGTGTGTGTGTGTGTGTGTGTGTGTGTGTGAAACGGGTGCCCTTCTCATCCAGATGTCAGGTGTTGGGCCCGGCGGTCGCTGGCGAGGGTGGACTAGATGTCAGAAGTGTTGTGTTTCTGGGGGTGTAACATGTCCCTGTTGGCCCACATAAAGTACCATCAGGCCCAAGTGGAATTCCACCCCTCTTACTTTCCATGTCTGATATATTGTCTTCACTTGGTGCTTCTATCCAGTCCAGTCCAGTCCAGTCCAGTGCAGTCCAGGCCTTATCATTCTTTTTTTAATGCTCAGCAATTCATTTCGAGCAGGGGTGTCCAAAGCAAGCGGGGGTCATTTTGATATTTGTTATTTTAAAAAGGACAATACAATACTTGTATAAAAAAATATACATTTCGGCCTCCACTCAGGCTCGATCCCGGGGACCCCAAAGGGTTTTGGTCCCAAAAATATAAAAAAATGTGTCATTATTCAGTATTATTATTTGTATTATTATTCACGTTTTAAATCTCTAGATCAACATTAGTTCTATCTGTCAATATAATGATTTTAACGATTTAAGTTGCATGTTCTTTTTATCACAAAAAACCCAGTTTTTTTATGGAAAAAACACTAAATATGCAATATTTTAACCCAATATATTTTTTTAATATATTTGAGATTATATAATATTGGCTACACTAAATGGTCCCTAGTGTGTGAATGTGAGTGTGAATGTTGTCTGTCTATCTGTGTTGGCCCTGTGATGAGGTGGCGACTTGTCCAGGGTGTACCCTGCCTTCCGCCCGATTGTAGCTGAGATAGGCGCCAGCGCCCCCCGTGACCCCGAAACGGAATAAGCGGTAGAAAATGGATGGATGGATGGATGGAGATTATATAATAATTGTAGCCTTTAAAAAGTCAATAACTAATAACACCGTTGATTTAATTCATTATAATTTTTTGAGCAATGACACTTAAAAACAAATCACACTAAAATAATCCAAAAGTGTCCTCCTCATTAAAGTGTTAAAAATAAATTATACATTTTTTTACTGTTTACTTTTAACACAATAATCTCGAGATCAACTTCAGATCTATCTGTCAATCATAAGTTTTATTGTTGTTAATGTTTTTTGTTTGTTCATTTTAGGCCCTTCTTTAAAAAACAACTCAGTTTTTTATATGGCAAACACAAAATATGCAACATTTTCCCTAAAAAATATGTCAAAGTGGAAAATTTAACGTGACGTAATTGGAGCCTTGAATAGGTCAATAGTTCATAAGGACATTGATTTTGATTCATTATTATTTCTTAAAGAAATAAAACTGCCTGCATGGCAGCTTTCAATCAATCAATCAATGTTTATTTATATAGCCCTAAATCACAAATGTCTCAAAGGACTGCACAAATCATTACGACTACAACATCCTCGGAAGAACCCACAAAAGGGCAAGGAAAACTCACACCCAGTGGGCAGGGAGAATTCACATCCAGTGGGACGCCAGTGACAATGCTGACTATGAGAAACCTTGGAGAGGACCTCAGATGTGGGCAACCCCCCCCCCCCCCTCTAGGGGACCGAAAGCAATGGATGTCGAGTGGGTCTAACAAGCTTTGTGTTATTAGAGTAAACATTGCAATATTTTCTTGTTACATTTCACCCCTTTGCTCCTACTTTTTACGTTTTTAAAATTTTTTAATAGTATTTTTAAAATGTGCCGTGGGGCCGTTAAAAAATGACCTGCGGGCCGCACTTTGGAGACCCCTGGTTTAGTGTGTCACTGCTCGGTTTTATGTGAGGGATCCGTTCCAAAAGATCTGAAGAAGGCTGAATTTTACCTAAGAAATCCCCATAAGAAATAATATAAATTCATTCCAGTCCCCAAAAGATGTGAACACAAAATACATTTTATATAAAACGGGCTGCTACTTTTTCCCTACGCTTTGAACCCTGCAGCTTATAAAACTGTGCGGCTAATATGTATTTTTCTTCTCTAACCACCATAATGTTTTGAATTCAACAAATAGTTTTCAACATATACTGAAAAGGGGTGTTATTGTTTAAGCTACGGCGCCATCTTTTGGACAAATTTGCTCACAACGTGTACTGCAGGTTGAACGCTAACAGTATTTTCTTCTGTTTAAGGCTTTGTGCCAGAAGTAGAAGTGCCGTTCAGCCTTCCAGTTATCCATAGCGTTTCTGCTCGCATGGATTCTTCATTCATCCCACCAAGCAGCGTTTGTAAGTTATATAACATAACTAAAACAATTTATGCTTACTAAGCAGTCCTATGTGTGATGTCTGAGGAGTGTTCACATGCATATTTAGGGACCAAATGCCCCTTAGGGACAGAGAACCCTATTGTATTTCTAAGGTTTTATTATTATTATACCTCCGCCTCTTTGAGCTGTAATTTGACCCCCTTAACATGCTTCAAAACTCACCAAATTTGACACACACATCAGGACTGGCAGAAATTGCCATCTAATGAAAAAACCAAACCCCAAAACTCAAAATTGCGCTCTAGCGCCCCCTAAGAAAAAACACAGACAAAACTATTGTAACTTCCGGTAAGAATGTTGTAGAGACATGAAACAAAACCCTCTATGTAGGTCTAACTTAGACCTACATTTCATAGAATAACATCCTTAAGCAAAAATCAACAGGAAGTTGGCAAACACCCCTTCAAAACAAAAGTTTCCTAAAAAAATTTCATTTTTGCCTCTTTGAGCTGTAATTTGACCCTCTTAAAATGCTTCAAATCTCACCAAACTGGACACAAACATCAGGACTGGCAAAAATTGTGATCTGATAAAAAACCAAACCCCAAAACTTAAAATTGCGCTCTAGCGCCCCCTAGGAATAAAACACAGACAAAACTGCTTTTACCCTCCGGTAGGAATGTCGTAGAGACATGAAACAAAAACCTCTATGTAGGTCTCACTTAGACCTACATTTCATAAAATAACATCCTTCAGCAAAAATCAACAAGAAGTTGGCAAACACCCCTTCAAAACAAAAGTTTCCTGAAAAAATGTCATTTTTGCCTCTGAGCTGTAATTTGACCCTCTTAAAATGCTTCAAAACTCACCAAATTTTACACACAAATCAGGACTGGCAAACATTGCCATCTACTAAAAAAACCAAACTCCAAAACTTAAAATTGCGCTCTAACGCCCCCTAGGAATAAAACACAGACAAAACTGCTTTTACCTTCCGGTAGGAATGTTCCAGACACATGAAACTAAAACGTCTATGTAGGTCTCACTTAGACCTACATTTCATTAATTGACATCCTTCAGCAAAAATCAACAAGAAGTTGGGAATTCCCCCTTCAAAACAAAAGTTTTGTAAAAACCCGTCACCTTTTTTCAAACTATCTCCTTTGAGCGCGTTTGATTGATTGATTGATTGATTGATACTTTTATTAGTAGATTGCACAGTACAGTACATATTCTGTACAATTGACCACTAAATGGTAACACCCCAATAAGTTTTACAACTTGTTTAAGTCGGGGTCCACGTTAATCAATTCAAACTCGCACAGGAGAGAGATTGAACCCTTCTGATTAAAATTTGTGCAAAGAGTTTTTCTAACTGCTCCGGTTTTGATTTAGGCCCCTCCCACCTTCTACGACATGCACCTGGGGATAGGTTGATTGGCAACACTAAATGGTCCCTAGTGTGTGAATGTTGTCTGTCTATCTGTGTTGGCCCTGCGATGAGGTGGCGACTTGTCCAGGGTGTATCCCGCCTTCCGCCCGATTGTAGCTGAGATAGGCACCAGCGCCCCCCGCGGCCCCAGAGGGAATAAGCGGTAGATAATGGATGGATGGATGGATGGATGAATACATAGCAATGTACAAAATGTGCAAATATTAAGAGGAGAGTTTGACAGACTTTTAAGGAGAAAAAGTGCAGATGGAACACTAAAAGGGACAAGTGGTAGAAAATAGATGGATTTAAAACATAGCTGTCCAGTTTTCTTAAACATCCATGTCTCATTTGCAAGTACTGGAGTGTAATCTAGAGTAGACTTTGCCTGCAGTTAGTATTCCAAGACAATAGATGGCAGTAGTGCATCGGCTACAATGTGTTCCCTTACTCAGGAAGTAGTATTTGCCATTAAGTTGAATGTGCAAATGTTTCCTTTTGTTGAGCCCTACAATGTGTGTATACTGTAAGTAATGTACTTATTACACACCAGCTCTTTGAGTGTAATGTGCATCTGGGTTTTATTTGTTATTGTCAAATTTGGAGGTGTTGAAATTGCAAATGCTAATTCCAATCTGAATTAGCATCCAGCTATCAGATTCTGAAGAGTGTAGTCGTACTTTGGTTTGTTTTAGTGCCTTCTTTGCTCTGTTGGCATGGAAAATGTTAACAGTGCCTACAGGCAGTCCGACTGTGTCTGCTCTTAGTGCCCGACTGCTTGTTTCCTCGCCAAGTGCTTGAGACGGTGCCGAGTTGTTAACCAGACATGACATCACGTGCCACAAAGGTATCAAAATATGGCACTGTTTGATTTCAGCTTAATTGGTACCGGATAGTACCATTAATTAAGTGAAATGATACGTTGGCAAAAGGACTCGTTTGATCGTGCGATAACCGAGACAAAGTGTTCTCCAAAACAGAATTGTGTATAAAGCGGGGCGTACGAAAACCAAGGTAAAAACTGCTTTTGCCCCCCCGTGGTCTTGTTTGTTCTACATTTGGACCTAGAAGCTAACTCCCAGCTTGACTCCTGTGAGGTCGGACACTCATTTCTAAAATGTGCATGCATGCAAAACAGAACAGATTAGTCACTGGATTTTCTCATTCTCCTTTTTTGCCAAGATGGATAGAGGAAGACAAAGTGGAGCCTCATTGGAAAGTAGACGTGGCAGCCAGCAGTGTAATCCATCCACACATTCCTTCCAGGGAATGCCAAGCAGCCTGCTGAATATGAGCCCTGCACCCATTACATCTCTGTGTTCGAGCTCTCTAAACACACACACACACACACACACACACACACCTTGCACTGTGGCTGAGAGTGACTGTCCCTCACACTTACACACACACTTACACACACACTTACACACACACTTACACACACACACACACACACACACACACATGGACTCACACAGCTGCCAGCTTCATTAGAGCAAAATGTCCTGCTTGCCATTTGAGAATGTCCCAGCAGTGCATGAATTGAGACACTTAGTGTGTTTGCACTGAAGACTGAAGAGGTCATCATTGCTGTTTGCTTGTTAGCTGAATTATGTAAAGAAAAGTGCAGTGTCGCTGGCCCTCAGTCCGCTACCCAGCATGCTTTGCAGCAGCTTTTTGTTGTTAGTTGCTCAAACTAAATGGTGTTGTTTTTATTAACCCCGAGTTGGGGGTCAGCAACCCGCGGCTCTTGAGCCGCATGTGGCCCTTTAGTGCCACCCTAGTGGCTCCCTGGAGCATTTTTAAAAAAGGGTTGAAAATGGAAAAAGATGGGGAAAAATATTTGTTTTTGTATGTTTTTTGTCCTTTTTTTTTTTTGTTGTTGGCTTCACGGTGGAAGAGGGGTTAGTGCGTCTGCCTCACAATACGAAGGTCCTGCAGTCCTGGGTTCAAATCCAGGCTCGGGATCTTTCTGTGTGGAGTTTGCATGTTCTCTCTGTGAATGCGTGGGTTCCCTCCGGGTACTCCGGCTTCCTCCCACCTCCAAAGACATGCACCTGGGGATAGGCCCCTCCCACCTCCAAAGACATGCACCTGGGGATAGGCCCCTCCCACCTCCAAAGACATGCACCTGGAGATAGGCCCCTCCCACCTCCAGACATGCACCTGGGGATAGGCCCCTCCCACCTCCAAAGACATGCACCTGGGGATAGGCCCCTCCCACCTCCAAAGACATGCACCTGGAGATAGGCCCCTCCCACCTCCAAAGACATGCACCTGGAGATAGGCCCCTCCCACCTCCAAAGACATGCACCTGGGGATAGGCCCCTCCCACTTCCAAAGACATGCACCTGGGGATAGGCCCCTCCCACCTCCAAAGACATGCACCTGGGGATAGGCCCCTCCCACCTCCAAAGACATGCACCTGGGGATAGGCCCCTCCCACCTCCAAAGACAAGCACCTGGGGATAGGCCCCTCCCACCTCCAAAGACATGCACCTGGGGATAGGCCCCTCCCACCTCCAAAGACATGCACCTGGGGATAGGCCCCTCCCACCTCCAAAGACATGCACCTGGAGATAGGCCCCTCCCACCTCCAAAGACATGCACCTGGAGATAGGCCCCTCCCACCTCCAAAGACATGCACCTGGGGATAGGCCCCTCCCACTTCCAAAGACATGCACCTGGGGATAGGCCCCTCCCACCTCCAAAGACATGCACCTGGGGATAGGCCCCTCCCACCTCCAAAGACATGCACCTGGGGATAGGCCCCTCCCACCTCCAAAGACAAGCACCTGGGGATAGGCCCCTCCCACCTCCAAAGACATGCACCTGGGGATAGGCCCCTCCCACCTCCAAAGACATGCACCTGGGGATAGGCCCCTCCCACCTCCAAAGACATGCACCTGGGGATAGGCCCCTCCCACCTCCAAAGACAAGCACCTGGGGATAGGCCCCTCCCACCTCCAAAGACATGCACCTGGGGATAGGCCCCTCCCACCTCCAAAGACATGCACCTGGGGATAGGCCCCTCCCACCTCCAAAGACATGCACCTGGGGATAGGTTGATTGGCAACACTAAATGGTCCCTAGTCTGTGAATGTTGTCTGTCTATCTGTGTTGGCCCTGCGATGAGGTGGCGACTTGTCCAGGGTGTACCACGCCTTCCGCCCGATTGTAGCTGAGATACGCGCCAGCGCCCCCCGCGGCCCCAAAGGGGAATAAGCGGTAAAAAATGGATGGGTGGATGTTTTTTGTTTGAGGACAAAGATGACAAACATTCCCAGTTGTTAGAAGCACCACTGTTTAATATGTTTGTGTGTATGCTTCACTGAGAGTATTTGGTGAACATTGTTTTGTCCTACTCATTTCGGCGGTCCTTGAACTCACCATAGTGTGGACCTGGGCTGGGGGATATACGGATATACACGATATATCGCGGGTTTGTCTCTGTGGGATATAGAAAATAACTATATAGTGATATTGGAGTATATGTTCTCACACAGTTGCTTTTAGCTGCTGGCATTACACTACAGGCTCTTCTCACTCTTTCTTGTCTCTCCTTGTCACAGACAGCAAGTGCACCTTCTTGCATACGTCACATACTGTTACCTCAGACCTCACATACGTATACGCCCTCGCGGAGCAGAGAGGTAGCAGCATGGGTAACATTAGCTGTGATGCTAGCGGAGCCATGCGAGTGGTAATACGAGAAAAAGAAGGTGCGAATGAAGGAAGAATTAATTCTCAAGAAAAACAGCAGGGGGTCCATCGTCTGGCGGTGGTTTGGCTTCAAGTGGGAATATGTCCAACAGACAACCGTAATTTGTCAAATGTGGTGCTGTGAATTATAGTGTGAAGTGTGAATTATATTTATATAGCGCTTTTCTCAAATGACTCAAAGCGCTTTACATAGTGACACCCAATATCTAAGTTACATTTAAACCAGTGTGGGTGGCACTGGGAGCAGGTGGGTAAAGTGTCTTGCCCAAGGACACAATGGCAGTAACTAGGATGGCACAAGCGGGAATCGAACCTGCAACCCTCAAGTTGCTAGCACGGCCACTCTACCAACCGAGCTATGCCGTTGCTATAAAAAGTAGCATCACTGCTAATATGTAGCATCATTTGAAAAGTCACCTGCTAGAGGATGAAGAGTGCTTACTCCGCATGTCAACATCTCCGTTCGGTGCCACACGCCCACAACATCCAATTGCCGAGGCAACCATTTCCACATCAACACCGTATGGAAAAAAATAGGATTTCATAACGTCCGTAGTAACATACCACATAGTGAAGGACGAACACTATTTGATTTCCTACCATGCAGCTCATTTTTATTTGACACTTAAACTGTCTCTGACAATCTTGCACTTTCTGTTTTGATATGACATGAATGTTTGTGCCATTGCTTAATAACTTTAATAAATACACTTTTGGTCAATTAACTTAGTTGTGATTTCCCTCTCTGCATGAAAGTTTAAAAGTAACATATATGAATGCAGTATGAAGAAAAATGTTTGAATGTAGACACATAGAATCATCATACTGCTGTCATTATAAGCATCAAGTGTTCATTCAAGTCCAAGGCAGAATATGGAGATATATCTGGTGTATCGTGATATGGCCTAAAAGTATCGAGATATTAAAAAAAGGCCATGTTGCCCAGCCCTAGTGTGGATTGTGACACAAGTTTCTTTATGTGTAGAATCTTCCACTCCTTTGTGTCATTTTGTCCACCAAAAGTTTCATGCTGTGCGTGAATGCACCAAGTTGCAGCTTGTTGATGTTATTGACTTGTTGGAGTGCTAACCAGGCATATTTGCTCAGTGCATGACTGCAAGCTAATCAATGCTAACATGCTATTAAGGCTAGTTGTACGTACATATTGCATAATTATGCATCATTTCTAGCTATATTTGATGTCCTTTACTTTCATCCTCTTTGTATACAGTTTAGTTGTGCATGTCTCATGGCACATTAGCTGCGTTTCAGATAGTTGTTTGTGTGCCATGTTGTTCCAGACCACAGCAAACATTACCTAGCTTGTCGAAGATTGTAGTAAATAGAAGAAGACAGCCTTAAGATGGACACACACATCTATAGATTTGGCCATTAAAAGCCAGTCATTTCCAGGAGTTATCTCACCTTCTGAGTAGTCTCTGATTTAGTAATGTTTTCAGATGTTGTAAAAATGTGGAAAAGTAACATTAAATTTCAACATTTCTGTCAATAAAGATTTGCGTCAGTCTGCAACACAGTCATTTTGATAGTAGGCTGTTGTAGCTAACATAGATACTTTTGTCATGTGTTGTCTTCATTATAAGACTTATAAACAGCTTTTAATTTTTTGCGACTACAGACAGTTTTGTATTTTTGGTCCCAAATGGCTCTTTCAACGTTTTGGGTCTAGTTGTACCATCTGTGTTTAACTTGCCTGATATTTTTAAGTTGAATGTTGTCTTTAGCGATCCGCTTTGTGTAAAGTTGCTCTTTGAGTATGATTTTGAGGTCTGGATTGTAATGGTTGCCCAGGTTTGGTTAAATGTCAGAAAGTTCTAGCCCAAGGCCCAAAAATAAGTGTCACAGGAATCAGAAGCTACAATATGAACAATAGTTGTGTTAGCTATCTAGTAGTATTTTGAAAGAAAAACGAGAAGTGTTTGGTTTCCATCCAGGATGTCTCTGTACATTGCTGCATTCATCTTGGTCTAGTCAGGGAGGTGACCAAGACCATAGTCACTCTGTCAGAGCTATACAATTCCTGTGTGGAGAGAGGAGAACCTTCCAGAAGAACAACCACCTCCGCAGCAATCCACCAATCAGGCCTGTATGGTAGAATGTCCGGACCGAAGCCATTTTTAGTCAAAGGTTTGCCAACATGCACCTGAATGACTCTGACCGTGAGAAACAAAAATCTCTGGTCTGATGAGACAAAGATTGAACCCGGGCGTCATGTTTGAAGGAAACCAGGCACCGCTCATCACCAAGCCAATACCATCCCTACAGTAAAGCATGGTGGTGGCAGCATCATGCTGTGGGAGACTAGTCAGGATAGAGGGAAAGATGAATGCAGCAATGTACTGAGACACCCTGGATGAAATCACAATTTTCCCGCCCAACCCGATGGAGCTTGAGAGGTTCTGCAAAGAGGAATGGGTCAATGTGCACAAAGATGGGTGTGCCAAGCTTGTGGCATCGTATTAAAAACTACTTTAATTGCTGCTAAAGGTGCACCTACACAGTAATGAGCAAATTGTGGGAATACTTATTTACATGTGATTTTTTTTTTATTCTATTTTTTGGTCTTAATACATTTGCAAAATTAAGAAAAAAACATTGTGGAAAAAGTGAAGTGCTGAGCATCCTCTGTGGCTGCACTGTGTTTATTGTGTTTTATTTATTAATAGTTGTTATTTATGCACTTATATCAATGAGCTAACTAGAAATCCATGAAGGTGTTGATCCAAGTGACGTGTTTGGCCTTGGTAGAGTTAGAGAAACAAAAAAATAAATGTTCCTCCTATCTTTTGTCAGGCTTGTCCATGACAGTTTTAACTATGTCTTAGTTTTTTCTCTGCATTTTGTCTTTGTTTCCTGTCTTTAATTCCTGTCAGCAGTCTTATTTTGCTTCTGTTTCCTGTTTGTCTCCCTGAGTGCCGTGTCCTCTCAGCTATGGCTGATTGGCACCTGGCCACACCTGGTGTCAATCAGCCAGCCACTATTTAGACCTGCTTTCTCCTCCAGTCAGTGCTGGATTATTGTCGCTAATACCTGTCGTGTCGTGTTGATGTCACCACTACCTGTCATTGTCCACATCGTTACAGCTACTACCTGTCATGCTACTACTTGTCCTTGTCGCTGTCGTCGTCGCGGTAAGCTGTTCCTGTTAGCTATTTGTAGTTTGCTTTCTCCTAGCCCTTTTGTTTCGTGTTTTCTTGTTAGCCATTAGCTGTTTCCTGTTTTTCTGTTTGCTGGTTCCTGTTTTCAGTTTTGGCTATACCTAGTAACTGGTTTGTGCTTGTATACCTTTTATTTTGGACATTAAATCATGTTTTCTTACTCAATGCCTGCCACCATCTCTGCATCTGTTGGTTCGTCACCAACAACATGTGACATCTTTTAGGCCCCCTCTCATCTCCACATCCCTCTTTCTGAAGTCAGCAGTCACACACACACACACACACACACACACACACACACACACGCGTTGATATCTCCGAGCTGCGACTATTCCTGACTCT
Organism: Nerophis ophidion; assembly: GCF_033978795.1. Classification (NCBI taxonomy): domain Eukaryota; kingdom Metazoa; phylum Chordata; class Actinopteri; order Syngnathiformes; family Syngnathidae; genus Nerophis; species Nerophis ophidion. Next base: position 34,586,784 of record NC_084637.1, read on the forward strand.
TTGTCACCTCAGTGACCTCTTCCCTTGATTTAAATTCCCATTCCCTGGCAGTCAGTGTGCAGTCACCTTGGGAGACACACACTCTTTCCCTGCATATAAAAATGATTACTCGCCACACACACACACACACACACACACACACACACACACACACACACACACACACACACACACACACAGTTGCTGTCTCCTCATGACCAGTCACACGGTGGAGTTCCCCTGCAAACAGAAACACTAGTGACCTGCTCACCCGGACCCCCTGCTGTGCCGTGTGTTTGTGTAACTGTCCCACCTCAGCCTGCAGAGCCCGCTATGAGATTCCCTGTGCGTTTTGCCTCCATGCACACACGCACACACACGCACACACTCGTGTATTTGTTACCTTCTCAAGACATCCAAAAAATGCCGACCTCTTTAGGACCAGCCTTTCTAAATATATAAAGACATATATTTACAACATTAATATGTATGTATATATATATATATATATATATATATATATATATATTGTGCAAATATAAAAAAATTTGTTGTGAAAAACGAGTTGGAATTTCACAAGAAAAATGTGGAATGTTGGCAGAATTATAATAAAAGTCGTCACTTTACTCAAGTCAAAATTTTACAAGAAAAACTGAACATTTGTGCAATATCATGATAAAAGTTGGAATATTACGCAATAACCGTCGCAGTTTTACAAGAAAGGCTTAACATTTTGACAATTTTAGGAAAAGAGTCACAATTTTACTCAAAATAAGTCACAATTTTCATAGGAAAACCTTTCAAATTTGGGAATATTATAAAAATAATCTGAATTTTACTAGGCAAAATTACAACAAGTCGTAATTTTACTCAAAAAATTTCACTATTTTACAAGAACAACAAAAAAAATTGGCAATATTGTTGGGTTTTATATGTGGGCTCTGTACCGAGGATGTTGTTGTGGTTTGTGCAGCCCTTTGAGACATTTGTGAATTAGGGCTATATAAATAAACATTAAGTGATTGATTGATTGTTATAAAAGTCTGAATTTTATATGACAAATGTCACTGTTTTGCATTAAACAGTAATAATTTCACCTAAAAGAGTAATTATTTTACGAGAAAATATTGCAATATTACGGAAACAATATGAGAAATTGTTCCCAATTTTATAAGAAAAAAGTCAACACATTGTCATAAAAAGACTGCTTTTAGTCAATGTATTTATTTTTAATTTTTTGAAAAAAGTCAACACATTGTAATAAAAAGACTGCTTTTAGTCAATGTATTTATTTTTTGTTTGTAATGGGTTTGTAATCTTCATTATTTACTTCGTTATTACTGTATGTCTCTTTTATACATATTTAATAATTTTTTTTTAATTAATTTTGGCCAAAGGGGGCGCTTTTCAATTTCTTACACACACTTGTTATTTCATATGTTGACCAGAGGGGGAGCACTTTTAAAAGCGACAAAGTCAATTGGAAAAATCCCTCCTTTTTTGGGACCGCCCTCATTTTGACAGATGTCACCAGCAGGGGTGCAAACGAGACATTCTCTATTAGATGCAAAGGTTTTTCCGTAGCCCTGCGGTGAGGTGGCGACTTGTCCAGGGTGTACCCCGCCTTCCGCCCGATTGTAGCTGAGATAGGCACCAGCGCCCCCCGCGCCCCCAAACGGACTAAGCGGTAGAAAATGGATGGATGGATGGGTTTTTCCGTAATTGGGACCATGATTTATGTCCTAACTTGTTCAACGGTCCTCATATGGAAGCTACTTTTCCTTGTTGATATCTCAAGAAGGGTTGAAACACACACAAACACACACGCACACACACACACACACACACACACACACACACACACACACACACACGTCAGTTTTCAGCCATGATGACGGAATAGTGTCATCTTCAGAGGTGAATAGTCAGGACACACGCGAGGCTCGGGCTGACTTATGCAGGATGTGTTTGCCAATATGGTGTTGCCATGACAACACAAATACACAGTTTAGGATGTAGCACAAATCATATCAAATGACTAATAGTAATTTAGTTCATCAAGCTGTGTCAATGTTAAACAACTCACTTGAATCAGCAGCAAATGAGTACAACTTCACATCCTGACTGTGCCAACCTGACTTATGTCCTGTCTACTTTAAGCCGGATAGTTCCTTTTTAAATGAATTATTATTTAGCCTAAACCCCGTGTCAGCTACACTAAACCATCGTTGAAGGTTCCCCTCCTTGGATATTATTTTTACACGGGTAAGTGTGCCATGTATTCCTTGAATCTCCGACTCTTAGCTTTGTATGGACTCATGGATCGTTTACAAACTGAGTTCGGAGAGGAAGTGATGTCAGAAAGACCACGCCCCACACAGGAAGTGACGTCAGGAAGACCGCGGGCCACACAGGAAGTGACATCACGCCGCAGCCAGCTTCATAACAGACGCTTGTGGAAACCACACATGAATACCTTTTTAAAAGAAGGAAACAGAACATTGCAGCTATTTGGGATACAACATCTCAGGTGGCAACATAGCAACGTTGAGCAACGGTCTTGGATAAAAGGGTGTTTTGTTCTTCAGGAACTGCAAGAGAATGTCCAGCTCAGCCGTGATTCTACTTAGCAAAAAACTTTGACCATTTGTCGAAATGGACACTCATCCACTTGGGACGAGTGTGCACTAGTGTTCAAAGTAAGGTCCATAACAACATGGATGACAGAGTCTGGTGTGGATTAACTTGACTGGTCTGCACAGAGTCCTGACCTGAACCCGATAGAACTGTGGTCCCCAACCACCGGGCCGCAGAACAAAATATCAAAGGTTTGGGACCACTGCAATAGAACACCTTTGGGATGAATTAGAAGGGAGACCGATAGCCAGGCCTTCTCCACCAACATCAGTGCGTCACCTCACCAACGCGCTTTTGGAAGAATGGTGGAAAATTCCTAGAAAAGACACTCGGCAACCTTGTGGACAGCCTTCCCAGAAGAGTTTAAGAGTATAATTGTTGTGATTTGCTGCTCAGATCGTTCTATGTTTTAATTTTGCTTCTTTTCTGTATCACATTTTGGTAGTTTGACTCCTTAGTTCTTGTTTTTAGTCCGTTTCCATAGCTACGTTTTATTTTCACCTGGCGTGGTTTCAAGACGCACACCTGTTCCGGTAATCACCATCCTATATAAGCCAGCCTTTTCTGTTCAGTCTTTCTGGGATCCTAGTTTGCTTTCATGCAACAGTGACGACTCGTATCTATTTTCTCGTTAGCTTTCATGCTATGCATTTATATTCTCGCTAGCTTTCATGCTACACCTTTGTTTTTATTCTAGCTCTCACGCTAATGATTTTTTTTCCCTGTTGTGTGCCTTTGTGCCAAGTTAGTATTTCTGTTCGTTTTCCTAGCTCCCACGCTAGCTCCCTTTGTTTGCCTTTTCTGCATAGCGACAGTATTTTTGTTCTTAGCCTGTTTTTGTTACTTAAATAAATTCATTATATTTTACCTTTGCTGTGTTCATGTCGACGCATCCTCGGAGGAAGAAACCCGGCAACAATATGCCACACAGTGGTTATAGTAATAGCTGCAAAAGGTCATATTGAAGCCTATGGGTTAGGAATGGGATGGCACTTCAACTTCATATGTGAGTCAAGGCAGGTGGCCAAATATGGTGTATATATGGTAAATAAGGGGAAAGATCCACACCAAAAAACACATTATATTGGTGAAAGTGATTTAAAACTAACTAATCCATATTAAAAGCACACTTACTTCCAGTTTAATGGAATGTTTTTTTTACCACTTTGTGTCGCCTGCAACTTCCCATCATGCTTGTGCTCTCATCCCCTGTGGCGAGGACGCCTCTTCCTCCTCCTCCTCTCTTCCTCGCCGGTGGGCCACATTGATGCGGCGCGCGGAGGTTAAGCCGGCGGTTTAGTGTCTAGGCGGCCGTGACATTCCGCCTGGCCGCGCCCTAATTGACTCGTCAGCGTGAGCATCAGTTCGACCTCAGCTCACCTGCTCCTCGCGTGTGATTGACAAGCCCTTCTCATCCTCCACTTTGCCATTTCTTCCTGTTTGGAACTTTTTCTCTTTTGCACTTATTTTCTCCTTCTCTTCATCGTGACCTATCTCCTCGTCATCCTTCCTTCGCCGCTCGCCATCAACGTTGCATCGCTCTGTGCAGAGCAGCTGGAGGTCTCAGTTACTCTGGAAAGTTTGCTTCTCATGCTGCATGCATGCCCTTCTGCTTTTGGCCTGATTTCAGACGTCTAGTCTTGCACACACACTCACACACACACTAACACACACTCTCACACACACACACACACACACACACACACACACACACACATACTCACACACACACACTCTTCTTTACCATGCACACCAGTGAAAGTTTCCCCCTCCACAGCGACCGAAGCCTAGTACAGAAGCATTATCTATTTAGGGCCACTAACCCTGTAGATTAGATGGAGATTGGGCCTTGTAATGGCCGGTGTGGAGCAGCGTGATGCTTCAGTGGACACCTCCATGTCACACTGACCTGTACACCCACATTTAAAATCTTCAACAGCGTCCTACAAGTTCTGTCTCGCTGGAAAAATAACAGCGTTCATTTAAAAGAAGTAACTCGGCGGGGAATATTAAAAGCCACGATTTTTCGGTTTAAGATTAACAAAAAAAAGGATAAAATTACTAAAATATTAGCATGCTAACATTAGCAGGATTACATAGGAAAAATTTGCATACTTCTACAATGGCGGCAAGTATTAAAAGCCATGATTTTTATGGTTGAACATGCAGAAGTAGCTAAAATGCTAGCATGCTAACATTAACAGGATAACATAGGAAAAGCTAGCATACGTCTAAGATGGCGCCAAATATTAAGAGCTATGATTTTTACAGTTGAAGATACAGAAATGGCTAAAATGCTAGCATGAAATATTAGCATGCTTACATTAGCAGGACAACATAGGAAAAGTTAGCATTTGTCTCAGATGGCACCAAATATTAAAAGTCATGATTTTAACAGTTGAACATGCTAACATTTTAGCATAAAACGTTAGCATGGTGACACAGGAAAAGTTAGCATACGTCTCAGATGGCACCAATGATCAAAAGCCATGATTTTTATGGTTGAACATGCAGAAGTAGCTAAAATGCTAGCATGCTAACATTAACAGGATAACATAGGAAAAGCAAGCATAGGTCTAAGATGGCGCCAATTATTAAAAGCTATGATTTTTATAGCTGAAGATACAGAAATGGCTGAAATGCTAGCATGAAATGTTAGCATGCTAATATTAGCAGGACAACATAAGAAAAGTTAGCATATGTCTCAGATGGCACCAAATATTAAAAGTCATGATTTTAATGGTTGAACATGCTAAAAAGTTAGCATAAAACGTTAGCATGGTGACACGGGAAAAGTTAGCATACGTCTCAGACGGCACCAATGATCAAAAGCCATGATTTTTATGGTTGAACATGCAGAAGTAGCTAAAATGCTAGCATGCTAACATTAACAGGATAACATAGGAAAAGCTAGCATTTGTCTAAGATGGCGCCAAATATTAAAAACTATGATTTTTACAGTTGAAGATACAGAAATGGCTAAAATGCTAGCATAAAATGTTAGCATGCTAACATTAGCAGGACAACATAGGAAAAGTTAGCATATGTCTCAGATGGCACCAAATATTAAAAGTCATGATTTTAATGGTTGAACATGTTAAAATTTTTGCATAAAACGTTTGCATGGTGACACAGGAAAAGTTAGCATACGAGTGCGTGCTATTGAGTGCGTGCCGTGAAGGCAATGCTTTTAACTTCCTTTTTAACATGTCGTCGCACCCACTTTTACGCAATGCTTTCTGCTTGTCGGCCGGTCACATGCTTTACGCAGCTCTGGACCAACATACTTCAGAACATACTTCTTCAACAGCCATACTGGTTACACAGCCAAGCAAATTTAACAATCTTACTAATATGCGCCATACTGTGAACCCACACCAAACAAGAATGACAAACACATTTCGGGAGAACATCTGCACTGTAAGACAACATAAACATAACAGTACAAATACCCACAATCCCATGTGTCCCTGACTCTTCCTGGCTATTATACACACCCACTAGCACCAAACCCGCCCACCTCAACCGACGGGTGGGATTTTGGGTATTTGTACCAGTGTGTTTATGTTATCTTACAGTGCGGATGTTCTCCCTTAATGTGTTTGTCATTGTTGTATGTTGTGGGTTCACAGTGTGGCGCATATTAGTAAGAGTGTAAAAGTTGTTTGTACCACAACCCTCAGTGTGACCTGTATGGCTGTTGACCAAGTATGTCTTGCAGGAGACACATACAATGTGTAACTGGGCTGGTAAGTTGTTTGTGTGTGTTGTTAAAGGCAGTGCTTTCATTGCACTCCCTTATTATTGTTGTTTGGATGAATATCAGCAGATATTCACGAGAATAGATACTCCCACTTCCAAAGACATGCACCTGGGGATAGGTTGATTGGCAACACTAAATTGGCCCTAGTGTGTGAATGTGAGTGTGAATGTTGTCTGTCTATCTGTGTTGGCCCTGCGATGAGGTGGCGACTTGTCCAGGGTGTACCCCGCCTTCCGCCCGATTGTAGCTGAGATAGGCGCCAGCGCCCCCCGCGACCCCAAAAGGGAATAAGCGGTAGAAAATGGATGGATGGAGATACTTTGAGAATTCGGGAACCTCCGGAAAAATGGGAGGGTTGGCAAGTGTAATGCTTTTATTTATAAATGGTTGATTTTAGTAGGCTAGTAAGGTACCTTAATAGTCTAACTAAATCAACCATTTAAAAATACACATCAGTAGGCTCAATGAACCTCTTCAATATAAGTGTGATGCTGTCAAGCTACATTTATGTAAAACTTGGGGGCCGCACTAACATTACATTTTCTCATTAAGGTGCGGGCCGTGTGTCTGAGACCCCTGGTTTATACATAGTACAAAAGTAATAAAAAACAACTCTGTATGCTGTGTTATTTCATTTTAAATGTCAAAAGTTTTGTGGCTCCCATTGTTTTCTTTATTTTGTGAAACATGTCAAAATGTCTGAGTGGTAAAGGTTGCAGACCCGTTTTAAATTAATTAGCACTTTGGCGGCAATTCAAGGTAATACGGTAAAAATTGATTACAAACAATCCCCCCCAATAAATGTACTAAAAGCTTACCTTTTTAATATTTGCATAGTTTGTATAGATTATTCATGTTATAAATACAACTATTTATTTATCTAGAAAGGCTGGTCCTAAAGAGGTAGGCATTATTCCGAGGTCTCAAGAAGGTAACAAATGTGTGTGTGTGCGTGTGTGTGTGTGTGTGTGTGTGTCTAAAAACACATTAATCAAACATGGCGCTATAACATCATCCCTGATATGAAAATAAGAGTCGGCTGTAAACCACACTGACATGTCAGAGTAATTGCTCTTTGACACACGCACACACACACACATACACACACACACGCACACACACACACACACACACACACAGAGTCAAAATGGTGTTGCACAGATATTAGCTGAGGAGCGTGTGAGCCTCTAATGGCGTGTGTGTTTGTAGCGAGACACACACACATGTGTTTGTAGCGAGACACACACGTGTTTGTAGCGAGACACACACACGTGTTTGTAGCGAGACACACACGCGTGTTTGTAGCGAGACACACACGCGTGTTTGTAGCGAGACACACACATGTGTTTGTAGCGAGACACACAAGTGTTTGTAGCGAGACACACACATGTGTTTGTAGCGAGACACACACGTGTTTGTAGCGAGACACACACGTGTGTTTGTAGCGAGACACACACACGTGTGTTTGTAGCGAGACACACACGTGTTTGTAGCGAGACACACACGTGTGTTTGTAGCGAGACACACACGTGTTTGTAGCGAGACACACACACGTGTTTGTAGCGAGACACACACGTTTGTAGCGAGACACACACATGTGTTTGTAGCGAGACACACACGTGTTTGTAGCGAGACACACACGTGTGTTTGTAGCGAGACACACACGTGTGTTTGTAGCGAGACACACACGTGTGTTTGTAGCGAGACACACACACGTGTGTTTGTAGCGAGACACACACACGTGTGTTTGTAGCGAGACACACACACGTGTGTTTGTAGCGAGACACACACACGTGTGTTTGTAGCGAGACACACACACGTGTGTTTGTAGCGAGACACACACGCGTGTTTGTAGCGAGACACACACACGTGTTTGTAGCGAGACACACACACGTGTTTGTAGCGAGACACACACACGTGTTTGTAGCGAGACACACACGTGTTTGTAGCGAGACACACACACATGTGTTTGTAGCGAGACACACACACATGTGTTTGTAGCGAGACACACACACATGTGTTTGTAGCGAGACACACACACATGTTTGTAGCGAGACACACACACATGTGTTTGTAGCGAGACACACACACACGTTTGTAGCGAGACACACACACATGTGTTTGTAGCGAGACACACACACGTGTTTGTAGTGAGACACACACACATGTGTTTGTAGCGAGACACACACACATGTTTGTAGCGAGAAACACACACATGTTTGTAGCGAGACACACACACATGTGTTTGTAGCGAGACACACACATGTGTTTGTAGCGAGACACACACACATGTGTTTGTAGCGAGACACACACACATGTTTGTAGCGAGACACACACACATGTGTTTGTAGCGAGACACACACACACGTTTGTAGTGAGACACACACACACATGTGTTTGTAGCGAGACACACACATGTGTTTGTAGCGAGAGACACACACACACACGTTTGTAGTGAGACACACACACATGTGTTTGTAGTGAGACACACACACATGTGTTTGTAGCGAGACACACACACATGTGTTTGTAGCGAGACACACACACATGTGTTTGTAGCGAGACACACACACACGTTTGTAGCGAGACACACACACGTTTGTAGCGAGACACACACACGTGTTTGTAGCGAGACACACACACACGTTTGTAGCGAGACACACACACACGTTTGTAGCGAGACACACACACATGTGTTTGTAGCGAGACACACACATGTGTTTGTAGCGAGAGACACACACACACACACACACACACACACACACACACACACACACACACACACACACACACACACACACGCATGATGGCGACCACTGAGTGCTGCGATGAGCTCGTCTGGCTGGACGCTGGCCAGATCATTAGAGGAGGAAATATGGAGCACAGCAAAGTCCAGTATGACTTTTTTCACGTTTTTTTTTAATTAAATGTGTTTTTCATGATGGTATCCTTACATCACACTCAAATGTACAAGCACAGGCCTAAATTTACCACATGCCTTTGGTAAGTGCCGGAGTGAGAAGAGGTTTTAAAATAATTAGCGCCCCGGCGGCAACTCAAAGGAAATATGGTAATTGCTTTGTAGATGTCAGGAACAGCGGGAGGCAGAGTACAGGTAAAAAGGTATCTAATGCTTAAACCAAAAGTAAACAAAAGGGGCGTGCCCCAGTAACAAACGCACTCAACTTTCCCCGAGTGTCGCTGCCACTACGCAATTTTAAGGAGTCAGGAGTGGGACCTGATATTCAGCTGGGAATGTGGAAAATGGTAAATAAACACACGACATTCAAACATACTTGCCAAACCTCCCAGATTTTCCGGTAGACTCCCGAAATTCAGCGCCTCTCCCGAAAACCTCCTGGGACAAATTTTCTCCCGAAAATCTCCCGAAATTCAGGCGGAGCTGGAGGCCACGCCCCCTCCAGCTCCATGCGGACCTGAGTGACGTGTCGACAGCCTGTTTTCACGTCCGCTTTCCCACAATATAAACAGCGTGTCTGCCCAATGACGTTATAACTGTAGAATGATCGAGGCACAGTTCTTGGTTTCTTATGTGGGTTTATTGTTAGACAGTTTCATTAACGTCCTCCCAGCGCGGTAACAACACACAACAACAGCAGTCACGTTTTCATCTACCGTAAAGCAGTTTGTCTGCCCTAAACAGCAATGTTGTGACACTCTTAAACAGGACAATACTGCCATCTACTGTACATGCATATGTGACAATAACATCCACGGCTTTTAGAGAGTGCAGTGCACAACTGCGCACACAACAAGGAGACGAAGCAGAAGAACGAGGAAGATACAGCATGTTCGGCACGGTTCGAAAAATAGTGACGGAGAATAGAACAAGGATGGACAATTCAACCCTTAACTCAACAATGAGTAGATGAGTGTTATTTGTGTGTATATGTGTAAATAAATGAACACTGAAATTCAAGTATTTCTGTTTATATATGTATATATATAAACAGAAATACTTGACTTGGTGAATTCTAGCTGTGTTTACCATGAATTGATTAACGTGGACCCCGACTTAAGCAAGTTGAAAAACTTATTGGGGTGTTACCATTTAGTGGTCAGTTGTACGGAATATGTACTGCGTGGGTTCCCTCCGGGTACTCCGGCTTCCTCCCACCTCCAAAGACATGCACCTGGGGATAGGCCCCTCCCACCTCCAGAGATATGCACCTGGGGATAGGCCCCTCCCACCTCCAAAGACATGAATCTGGGGATAGGCCCCTCCCACCTCCAAAGACATGCACCTGGGGATAGGCCCCTCCCACCTCCAAAGACATGCACCTGGGGATAGGCCCCTCCCACCTCCAGAGATATGCACCTGGGGATAGGCCCCTCCCACCTTCAAAGACATACACCTGGGGATAGGCCCCTCCCACCTCCAAAGACATGCACCTGGGGATAGGCCCCTCCCACCTCCAAAGACATACACCTGGGGATAGGTTGATTGGCAACACTAAATGGTCCCTAGTGTGTGAATGTTGTCTTTCTATCTTTGTTGGCTCTGCGGTGAGGTGGAGACTTGTCCAGGGTGTACCCTGGCCTTCCGCCCGATTGTAGCTGAGATAGGCACCAGCGACCCCAAAGGGAATAAGCGGTAGACAATGGATCTGCAATCTACTAATAAAAAAGTTTAAATCAATCAATCAATCAAAAACTGTAAATATACTCCTCCCCTCTTAACCACGCCCCCGCACCACCCCCCGACCACGCCCCCCACCTCCCAAAATAGGAGGTCTCCAGGTTGGCAAGAATGCGTCCATATAACGCGCCAATATGATTTAAACCCCTGCACAACAAACACAATCCCACAGCCCAAAGTGAAGTTCGCCTCCCCAAAGTGTGTAGCACACATATATTAGGAGACAGGTGTGCACAGCAGCACGCACGTACTGGCAAGCAATCAATTGTACGGAAGCCGCAGCTGCGTACTCACAACACCGCGTCTGCGCATCCAACTCAAAGTCCTCCTGGTAAGAGTCCGTGTTGTCCAGGTGGTCCACAGGCCAATAGTGAGTCAGCAAACCCTCAACAAATGAAGATACTTCCATAAAGTGTCTCTGTAGTAAAAAACGCTGCGTCTGACAGGTGCTCAGGTGGTGATGTGTGGTCTACTTCCGCTTCCGCTTCTGCTTCCGCCCGGTCTGATAGCACCGGAAGCATTGTATATGTGGATATACTATTACGTTACATTTTTAATATTAACATGATTATTTAATACGCCTGTAACAGTTTGATAATAATTAAATACATGACATAATAAGTATATATTGTAACGACCTGCTGATGTTGATATTGTGTTCTTAAGTGAGTGATGTTCAGAATTCCTATTGTTTTGAACGTCACACGCCTGTAAGGTGATTGGCGAAGAAGGAGGAAGCGTTGTTGTTGTTTTTTTAAAAATGTTATTATTTATAAATTTCAACATTAACAAAAAGAAGAGAAACAATAATCAAAATATTTCAACAACAGTATTAAACATTACAAAACATTATAAAAACAGAGCCAGGGGGTTGTAAATTCAAAGTAACAAAAATAGAATATAAAAAATATGTATAAACCAGGTGCAAAGCCATAGGCTCATTCAGATTAATTAAATCACTTAAATTTAGAACACAGCATCATCGTTTTCACAGCCTTTTTGTTGTTAGAGGCAGAGAGCGTTTTAAAGTAAAGTTCAAAATCTTCTTTAAAGGCACAAAAGACAGGTCGGGTATTGAGAAACTTACATTTATGAATATAAAACTTACCCAATAAAATAATGAGGTTGCAAAGGTAGAATTCCTTTTCAAATGTGTGTTCATACAGTGTAAAACCAAAAATCACATCTTTAAAGCAAAGCAGAAATTTGTCATGAATATTGTCCAGGATGAAGCGACAGATGTCCTGCCATAGTGATCCAGTCTTTTTACAAGTCCAAAACAAGTGGTTAACAGTCTCTGGATGCAAGTTGCAAAAGGTGCAGGTAACATCAATGTCCTTCTTCTATCTAACCATCAGTCTTTACAGGGTAATAATGATGAATGATTTTAAAAGATATCTCTTTGACTTTGTTAGAAGCCTTGTTGTTGTGGAAATGAGAAATGAGGATAGACGTGCATGTGGAAGGAAGAAGATAAGTTGAGCCGTGTTAGATAGGTTGCTCAATAAAAGTTTAAAAACAGCGTCAGACTTTGCATGCACTTCTTCTAGACGCTACAATATAATTACTTTCTCAACTGAGCACAAGTTAGTTGTGACTGGCAATATTTATTATATATCCATGGACCCCTATGGCCATTACACCCCTAAGAAAAGGCATTGAAGCTTCGGGAAGGCTATGCAGAACCAAACTAAAACTGAACTGGCTACAAAGTAAACAAAAACAGAATGCTGGACGACAGCAAAGACTTACTGTGGAGCAAAGATGACGTCCACAAAGTACATCCGAACATGACGTGCCAATCAACAATGTCCCCAGAAAGAAGGATCAAAACAACTGAAATATTCTTGATTGCTAAAACAAAGTAGATGCGGGAAATATCGCTCAAAAGAAGACATAAAACTGCTACAGGAAAATTTCAAAAAACCTGAGGGTTCCTGGTTCAATCCCCACCTTCTACCATCCTAGTCACGTCCGTTGTGTGCTGAGCAAGACACTTCACCCTTGCTCCTGATGGGTGCTGGTGAGCGCCTTGCATGGCAGCTCCCTCCATCAGTGTGTGAATGTGTGTGTGAATTGGTGAATGTGGAAGTAGTGTCAAAGCGCTTTGAGTACTTTAAAGGTAGAAAAGCACTATACAAATGTAGCTGATTTGTCATTTATCATTTATTGTGTGTACTAAGTGTATAATATATTGTGTGCCGTACTTTGTCTGTATTGCGTGTACTTTGTAATGTATAGAGTGCCATTTATTGTGCGTACATTGAGTGTAATGTGTTGTGTATTTTGTGTGTTCTAAGTGTATAATATATTGTGTACTTTGTTTGTAATGTATCATGTGGACCTTGTAATGTAATGTGTGTACTGTATGTAATGTATTGTTTATACTTTGTAATGTATTGTGTGTAATGTGTTGTACTATAAGTGTAATGATTTGATTGTGTATTGTATTACGTGTGTAAAGTATTATGTGTACTGTGTTACATGTATTGTGTGTACTATATCTGTAATAGATTGTGTGTACCGTGTTACATGTATTGTGTGTATTTTGTGTGTCCAGTGTGAATTTCAGCAAATGACTTGGTATCCTTTGCCTGCTTATCGGCGCGTTGTAATTGTCTCGCCACTGAAGCCGACTGCGTGGACGTGCGACCACAGAGCGGCGGGAGATGAATACTTAATAATCATGAAGGCAAAGACCTAGCGAGCAGAAAGAGGTGGTCTCCTTTTCTCTATTTGTGGGCCGCAAAACAACAAGCGCGTGATTGATGAAGGAGCGTCCAGGAGGACTCGGGCTGACATGACGACATGCACTGAAAGTGTGTGTGTGTGTGTGTGTGTGTGCGCGCGCGTGTGTGTGTGTGTGTGTGTGTGTGTGTGTGTGTGTGTGTGTGTGTGTGTGTGTGTGTGTGTGTGTGTGTGTGTGTGTGTGTGTGTGTGTGTGTGTCGACTTGGGGACACTTGCAAGTGTGATGACTGGAAAGTTGTTGTCAGCAAGCAGCAATGTCGCCTCATTGTTGACATTACAACATTACAACACTGGACTCTGGCTCTGGCTCTGGCTCTGCTTATTTACTGCTCTCCTATAAAAAGAACCTTGAACTCTGTCTGTGTGTGCTTGTGTGTGCTTGTGTGTGTCCTTTTTAAATAAGGTTGCCAGGAAATAAATGTGCATTAGTTGTGCTTGTACGTAAAGCAGCAGGGTTGTTGGCATCATGAGCAGCAACCAGGTGTAAAGGCGGCGAGGACATTCTAACAACATGGCGTCCGTAACATCTGCGCTCACGGATGACCCGCTCAGACTGCTGGCATATTGACCTCCAGCCGGGCCATACGGTGCCGTGGCATCCCGCCATTATTGATAATGAGCGCGACACGCGAGGCGCTGGTTTAGCAAAGCGGGTTTGTGACCCGGCAAACAATTAGAAGCTCTCGCTTCCACCTCTGGATGACAGCGGGGACGGGAAATAATGAGCGTACGCCACTGCGCTCGCCAGCCACAACATTAGGTACACGTGGAGGACCTAATGAGGTCCAGTTGAACTTTCACAAAGATAATGATGCTCCGCTTCTGCAATGGCTACTTTGCCAGCTTGAAGCTGGACTTGAGGTACTGTATTTCCTTGAATTGCCGCCGGGTATAAAGTATGTGCCTGCCTAGAATTACTGCCGGGTCAAACTGGTTTCGCAAAATATTATTTTTATTAGCCCATGTCTTGAATTTCCGCCGGGTCAAACTCGTCACGTCACGAGTGACACTTCACCTGTCATCATTTTCAAAATGGAGGAGGCTGATTTCAATCATTTGAAATCGCATAAAGGGAAGAAGATTAAGAGCTATTCAGTAGGATTTAAGGTCCAAGCTATTGAATATGCTAAAAAGAACAGTAAGCAGCTATGTTTTATTAATACACCGTAGCTGCGTGTGTCAAATATGAGTCATTAAATGACTCCCGCCTCCTGGTGGTAGAGGGCGCTAGTGATCCTTCTTGCGACTACTCGGCTGCAGAAGAAGTGACAACAAGCAGCAAGAGTGAGCAGCGATCCTTTATTTTTTCCTCTCGCTCGCACTTTTAACATGGAGGATTACATATCTAAAATAAAACAGTTTTCTAAACTGGACTTTTAATCGAAGCAGGAGGTAATAAAGGAAGATCTCCATCGAGACAGAGAGACTTTTAAAACTGAAGAAAGATAAGGAAGACTTCTATAAACAAGTTATCAATGGTTTTGATCAGAAGGAGCTGCGCATGGACTTCATTTATAAGTAAAGGTAAGACTATAATAACGTTTTTTTTATTAAATGTGCTTTTCATGATGGTATCCTTACATCACACTCAAATTCATAAGCGCAGGCCTAAATTTACCGCATGCCTTTGGTTAGCGCTGGAGTGAGAAGAGGTTTGAAAATAATTAGCGCCCCGGCGGCAGTTCAAGGAAATACGGTACTCCAATATCACCATATAGTCATTTTCTATATCGCAAAGAGACAAACCTGCGATATATCCATTATATCGGTATATAGCCCAGCCCTAACTTGTATAATAACCCAACTGTAGCGGCATTGTTATCGTAAGAGCAAACACTGAGGAACCTATTCGGTGTGCTACGGTATTAGCTGTAAAAGCTAAAAAACTTGTCTCAATAAAGATTTTCACCAAGCCAGACTTTTGTTTTCCAAATGTAGGACATCAACGCCAACAAAAGGCGGCTAATGTTAGCGCGACTGTATATTTAGATCCAAACAATCAAAATCACCAACTTTTATCAGAACCACTTTTTACTGCACTTCAGCAGAGGTGGGTCAAGTAGCCAGAAATTGTACTCAAGTAAGAGTACTGTTACTTCAGAGATGTATTACTCAAGTAAAAGTAAGGAGTAGTCTCCCAAATATTTACTTGAGTAAAAGTATAAAGTATGTTGTGAAAAAACTACTCAAGTACTGAGTAACTGATGAGTAACCTGTTCCTTTAATGATGACGGCAACAAGTAATGCACAAAAACATAAAAATAGCAACGAGCAAATTCACAGCCAGGAATATCTCTTAAGCAACTAAAACAATAATATATATTAAATAATATATATTTGGTTTTATACTGTATTGAAAAAAAAGTTGCAACCTCATTATATTATTGGCTAAGTTTTATATTCATAAATGTAAGTTTCTCAATACCCGACCTGTTTTTTGTGCCTTTAAAAAAGATTTAGAACTCTACATTAAAACACTCTACCTCTAACAAGCAAAAAGCTGTGAAAACGATGATGCTGTGTTCCAAATTGAAGTTATTTACTGAGATTGAGTGAGACTATGGCTTTGCACTTTGTTTACTTTATATATATATTTTTTCTTTGCTTTCTATTTTAGTTACTTTGAATTTACAACCCCCTAGCGCTGTTTTGTACGGTTTTTATACTGTTTTGTACTTACTTTGATTATTGTTTTCAACTGTTTGTAAATGTTGAAATTTATAAATAAAGGTTTATATTAAAAAAAAGTGCAGTTAATCATGTGACCGTCTGGCTCTGTTTGATTGGTGAAACGGAGTCAAACGTCACCAGTGACTGCATTTGATTGGTGAAACGGAGTCAAAGGTCACCAGTGACTGCATTTGATTGGTGAAACGTAGTCAAACGTCACCAGTGACTGCATTTGATTGGTGAAACACAGGCATGTGATGGATCCTACTTTGAAGGTCTGTCTGACAAAACAAAACAAACACTCGCTACTGATAAAAATCAGTAGCGAGTAGCGAGCTGAATGTAGATAAATGGAGTGGAATAAAAGTAGCATTTCTTCTCGATAAATATACTCAAATAAAAGTAAGTTGCATTAAAACTACTCTTAGAAGTACAATTTATCCCAAAAGTTACTCAAGTAGATGTAACGGAGTAAATGTAGCGCGTTACTACCCACCTCTGTACTTCAGCTTCAATTCCTGCCTCGTCAGTAGCACGTTTCTACATTGGTGAGCCTTTGACACGAACAATGGTGACAACAGGCGACCACAACAGATAAAACGATGTTCATTAACACGGCTGGACTAGCATCTGTCAAGACTCTGAAAGAAGAACAGAAAATACATCGATCACTTTGAGCAAAACTGTTTGTCAGCCAGAAACATTACTAAAAGAAAAAAAAACTGGTCATTTTCTGCCAAACCAACTAATAATCATCCGTCATATCAACAGCATCCATCTCTCTCTCTCTCTCACCTGCACCAACACACACTCAGACACTAACGCATTTATGGCCACACAAAGTGTAAATTACAGGTCTTTACACTATGACTTCTCAGTCAGAAGTGAGTGAATTATATTTATATAGCGCTTTTCTCTAGTGACTCAAAGCGCTTTACATAGTGAAACCCAATATCTAAGTTACATTTCAACCAGTGTGGGTGGCACTGGGAGCAGGTGGGTAAAGTGTCTTGCCCAAGGACACAACGGCAGTGACTAGGATGGCGGAAGCAGGAATCGAACTTGCAACCCTCAAGTTGCTGGCACGGCCGCTCTACCAACCGAGCTATACCGCTATAAGCTATAAGTCTGCTTTTTCTGCTGTCATTTACCAAGAATGTTTGTTTATTGATATAAAGCATGGATTTCTGATTGGCTGTTGCCACTATATATGTAACCAATCAGATGGTTGTGTGGGTGGAACAATGCTGGGTGCTGACACAGAGGCAGAAGAAGCAAGGCAGCTTGTTAAGACTTTAGCTTAGAAACTCTTTCGGTACACCCCCGTACTGAATTCAAACCCCTGTACCGAAACGGTTGAATACAAAAACACGTACCGTTACACTCCTACTATATGGACAAATGTAGTGTTTTTGACTGCAATATTGTTCAATTATTACATATGTCGAGCTTGTGTGCTATTGTGTGCTTAGCTGTTGTGTAGCTTCTCTCTTCTAGCTGCCTACCATGTTTATCTTTTGTAAAATACTCGGCTAAAATAGAAGAAAAGACCAACCGTATGTGCTTGTTGGAGAACATTTGGGTGTTAACTGGCTGATCGACTTTGCACGATTTAGACTTCTTGTATCAGGGATTTTAAATGTTTGTTTTTTTGGTCGTCTGATCAATACCGGATCAACACACCCCCTAATATTCTTAATACTTAAAAAGTGCCTGCCTGAGCCGACGTCATCATAAAATCGACATCAAACCCAAGACCCCAAGGCACAGCTATTCAGTTGCAAATTCAGTTGGGCCCGATTTTCAAAACAAGAGCTCCAGCCGGGCGAGACATTTCCTGCAGTCAGTAATCAGGAGCTAATGACAAATAATACATGAACACAATGTCATGTAATGAAGAAGCAAAAGTCTTTAAATGAGGTTCCATCTCACACAGGCACATCAAAGCCTGCCTAATAGCACGCTGGAAGAGATGTAATTCAACACAATAAGAGGCGGCACTAACAGCCTTTCACTTCTGAAATAAATGGAGAAACATTTCGGTCTGATCTGACCCAGACTTCTAAAAAATATCCATCCATTTTCTACCGCTTATTCCCTTTTGGGGTCCCGGGGGGCGCTGGCGCCTATCTCAGCTACAAAAATAAAATGACAAAAATGATTTTGTCTTTGAAATAAAGTAAACATTTTAATACACGTGACAAATGTGTTTTTATGTTCCATTCTTACTTCACTATATGAAGAATTGTTTTTAAAAATATTATTTTTTTCAAACTGGTTCCTTGGAGAATTTTCTGCCATTTATTGAAAAAAGGTTGATATCTTATAGGCGCCGATCTACATTTCTGCCAGTGGGTTCTGGGTGTGTTTGTGTTAGTGTTGTCCCGACACCAACATTTTGGTACCGGTACCAAAAGTATTTTGGTACTTTTTGATACCTTTCTGAATAAAGGGGACCACAAAAAATGTCATTATTGGTTTTATTTTAACAAAAAACTCTTAGAGTACATGAAACATGTTTATTGTTGCAAGTTTGTCCTTAAATAAAATGTTGAACATAGAAGACAACTTGTCTTTTAATAGTAAGTAAACAAACAAAGACTCCTAATTAGTCTGCAGTAACATATTGTGTCATTTATACACCTATTATTTTGTCAACATTATTAAGGACAAGTGGTAGAAAATGAATTATTAATCTACTCGGTATAGCTCGATAGGTAAAGCAACCGTGCCAGCAACTTGAGGGTTCCAGGTTCGATCCCCGCTTCCGCTATCCTAGTTCCTGCCGTTGTGTCACCTGACCCACCTGCTCCCAGTGCCACAAACACTGCTTTAAAAGGAACTTAGATATTGGGTTTCACTATGTAAAGTGCTTTGAGTCACTAGAGAAAAGCGCTATATAAACATAATTATTTTCACTTCACTTCACTTGTTCATTTACTGTTAATATCTGCTTACTTTCTCTTTTAACATGTTCTATCTACACTTCTGTTCAAATGTAATAATCACTTGTTTTTTCTGTTGTTTGATATTTGACATTAGTTTTGGATGATACCACACATTTTGGTATCAATTCGATACTGTCAGTTTGGCCATGTTTTAGTTTTTCCTCTGCGTTTGTCTTTGTTTCCTGTCAGCGCTCTTATTTTGTCCGTTTCCTGCTTGTCTCCCTGATTGCTGTGTCTCTCCCAGCTGTGGCTGATTGGCACCAAGCCACACCTGGTGTCAATCAGCCAGCTACTATTTAAAGCTGCCTTCCCCTCCAGTCAGGGCTGGATTATTGTTGTTCCTACGTGTCGTGTCGTGTCTGTAAACTATTCCCTGGATCCTGACTCCTGTTCCTGCTTCCTGGTTTCTGGTTCGTGTTTTCCTTTTCTTATTTTTGAACATTAAAACCATGTTTTTCTGCTCAATGCCTGCCGCCATCTCTGCATCTTGGGGTTGGTCAACAACACACCTTGACAGATACCAAGTAGTTACAGGATCACACACTGGTCATATTCAAAGTCCTCATGTGTCCAGGGACATATTTACTGACTTTGTAAGCATAATATAAATATTTTTTGATGTGAAAAAATAATCGATGTAATCATAGTATCGACTAGATACACTATTGTACGTGGTATCATTACAGTGGATGTTATGTGTAGATCCACCAATGGCGTTTATATTGGAAGAGTTGGTGCTGCAGGGAATTCTTGGTATTTGTTCTGTAGTGTTTATGTTGTGTTGCAGTGCAAATATTCTTCCAAAATATGTTTGCCATTGTTGTTTAGTGTGGTTTCACTAGATGGCACATGTTTATGACAGTGTTGGTATTGTTCATACGGCCCCCGCTTAGCTTGACATGTGTGGCTGTTGAGTAAGTATGGCCTTCATTCACTTGAGTGCAGTGTGTTCAAAGTCAAGATGTTTGTATCATTACTTCATTATCGGGCACAATTACATTTTGGATACCGGATTTCCTTGAATTGCCAACAGGGCGCTAATGAATTTAAAACCTCTTCTCACTCCGGCGTTTACCAAAGGCATGCGGTAAATTTAGGCCTGCGCTTATAAATTTGAGTGTGACGTAAAGATACCATCATGAAAAGCACATTTAATAAAAAAAACATTATTATGGTCTTACCTTTACTTATAAATGAAGTCCATGCGCAGCTCCTTCTGATCAAAAGCATCGATAACTTGTTTATAGAAGTCTTCCTTATCTTTCTTCAGTTTTAAAAGTCTCTCTGTCTCGATGGAGATCTTCCTTTATTACCTCCTGCTTGGATTGAAAGTCCAGTTTAGAAAACTGTTTTATTTTAGATATGTAATCCTCCATGTTAAAAGTGCAAGCGAGAGGAAAAAATAAACGATCGCTGCTTGTTGTCACTTCTTCTGCAGCCGAGTAGTCGCAAGAAGGATCACTAGCGCCCTCTACCACCAGGAGGCGGGAGTCATTTAATGACTCATATTTGACACACGCAGCTACGGTATATTAATAAAACAAAGCTGCTTACTGTTCTTTTTAGCATATTCAATAGCTTGGACCATAAATCCTACTGAATAGCTCTTAATCTTCTTCCCTTTATGCGATTTCAAATGATTGAAATCAGCCTCCTCCATTTTGAAAATGATGACAGGTGAAGTGTCACTCGTGACGTGACGGGTTTGACCCGGCGGAAATTCTAGACATATGCTAATTATTTGGCAAAACAAGTCCGACCCGGCGGAAATTCTCGACATGCGCTGATAAAAAAATAATATTTTGCGAAACGAGTTTGACCCGGCAGTAATTCTAGGCAGGCGCTTACTATATACCCGGCGGCAATTCTAGGAAATACTGTAGGCTCTATTAATTATAGATTATATGATTAGTGACTTTTTTAATATGTGAAATAGAGCAATCTCTCCACAAAGTTAACAACAACAAGATTAATTATTGAAAAATGATTTTAAAGATTGAAAGTTGCCATCAATCCCACGTGGTTGCTCGGGCCCCAAAACACGGCGCCTATGTATCTTATATTTTCAAAATATTGACTTATTTTAGCTTCTGTAGCTTTCATCGGTCCCCTCGTGAGTGTGAAAAGTCACACCTCACGCAATCTTCTCCTCTTGTGAATTTAATGTTGTTAAGAGCGGCGTCGATAGTGGTCCACAGGGAAGGGGAAGAAAGCCAGCTCCCGCCATCAATCGATCAAAGTGTGAAGATGGCTTCCAATCACATGACGTGCTAACATTCCAACACTAATTGTTGCAGAAAATGATGCTTTCAAACAAGTTCCTGCCATCGTGTAGTACCAGCATCCTAACTGCAAGACAATCGGGGACAAATAAGACACTTGCATGCACGGTCATTGGCAGCCATTGCCATGGCAACTATAATCACAAGCACCCCAGCAGCCTTTTAGCCCCCGCCAATACAACAATGATATGATGGTTCATGTTCTGTTTCCTCTCATCTTTTCATTCTCTATATTGGTCTTCATCATCCAAATCCTTTCTTCCCGCCGTGTGCGTCACTGCCAGGAAGATGTTCTTACCCTATCATCAAGCCTTTTGGTCAAGCTTAAAAAAAGATCCAAAGTCCAGGACGGTTCTTTATTTCGGCCAGTTGGTTTGCTTGTCCTTGATTTTCTCTTCCATGGGGATCCAACTTGGACTCACGCCCCTCCTGAGGCAAACCATCTGTCCGTCACAGACCAAGAGGGACTAAATGGACGTTTACACGTCACCTTGTGGACCTCTTTTGATCCTTCTTTCACACAGAAAGATCCCGAGCGCAGGATATTTCCAGTGGTTAGCTCCGGTTGTTACGAAGCTGGCTGGGGCGCGGTCTTTCTGATGTCACTTCCTGTGTGGTGCGGGGTCTCTCTGGTGTCACTTCCTCTCTGAACTCAGTTTGTAAACGATCAATGGGTCCATACAAAGCTAAGGGCTGGATATTCAAGAAATACACAGCCCACTTACCTGTGTACAAATTGGTCCAAAGTAAGGGAACTTAAATGATAGTTTAGTGTGGCTAAAACGGGGCTTAGGCTAAAAAAGTATCGGCTTAGTGTAGACACAGCCTAAGGCTTTAGGAATGGAGGTTTACACTACAAACTGTCGGTTAATATTAAAGCGTTTACAATCCCTTTTTTTTGGGTCATTTAAACTTTTCCAAATCACAAAGGAAAAGAAGTTCCTGCTTTTATTAGCGTGTGTAAACGCACCCTGGATGGAATTTTATGGTTCCATCCTTTAGTCCGAATAGAGAAGACAGAGCTCCATGGGTAAAAATATATGACTCCAGTGGATTTTGTCAAAGAACTTTTAAGGGCCATTTACATCCAAGTACCTCCTTAGAATCTTAACGGCGCCATTGTTGTTTTGTATGAAAAGAAACAAAGGCGAGTAGAGGATAAAGTCTATTAGCTCTTTATGCTATCACTTTCTTTTCTCACTTCTGATTGTAGGCTAGGATTTCACACACACACACACACACACACACACACACACACACACACACACACACACACACACACACACACACGCGCGCGCTCACACACACACACGTTCACACGCCCACTCTGTAATTAGCGTCTTTTCCCAAACGAGTGTGTTAATATGCAACAGTGCGACCATGTCAATGTCAGCGTGATCTTCTGCCAACGGGCACATTTTATGACACCGTCTGCACGCTCTTCTCTATCAAAATGTTCCAACGCTGGTTTTAATTGAATTGTTAAAAAAAAAAAATACTAATTTTAGTATCCAAATTCTCCCAAGCAGCGTTAGTGGGGATTCAAATTTGTGGTGACGGTGCTATCGCAGTTGGATTAGTAGGTCAGCCAATCAGCAACAGTTGCCCGGGGAGTGGCAATCATTTGCAAATTAATTGATAATTCATAAAAAAAATATACAATTATTTGGCGAGACTTTTGACCTCAGGGCAGAGCCTCTTCGTGCCAAGCTGGCACCGCAGGAGTTCTATTTTGTGATCATCAGATTTGGATCGTTCATACTTCATCACGGCCTGCTGCTGGGAGGGAGGGGGTGTGGACATGTGTGGCAAGTGGCTGCAAATCGAGAAATGATCCTTTTGCATCATATTCAAAACCAGCAAATATACTTCAAGTGTTTGGAAAGATGGTTTGAGGTCACTAAAGCAGAATTGCTGGTGATATGTTGGTACTAAGAGAGAGGCATCATGCTGATCTGAAAGATATTTAAACGGGAACTTGACCTAGATACTTGAAAAATAACATTTGGGTCAACAGGAACTTTTAAAAAAGATAATTTTTTTGTATCAGCATAGCAATGTGTCCAATACATTGATTTGATTGCATATTTCATTAATACAATTTGAAAAAGCATTGATTCTTTGATTTAGATCAGGGGTGTCAAACTCAAATACAAAGTGGGACAAAATTTAAAACTGAACAAAGCCGCGGGCCAAGGTTGAACAAATGAACCTTTTAATAGGGACCCAAACCAGTTTTTCATTGAATATTGAACAAGCAAGGCTTAAATAACTTTATAGTGACATGCAAAATCGAGTTTCAAATAATAATAATAATAATAATTAAAAAATATCAATGGCGTATCAAATCAAATTTCAATAAAAGTTGAATGCCTCTTTTCTATTTGCAGCCTTCTGAGGTAAATATTAACATAAACTTTTTCCAGAGGCGAATACATTTGAAAAAAAAAAATGAATAAATCAATCATTCAGGCCTTTTTTACAGCTCAGTTAATGTCGGGTCTCAGGTGGGTGGGGTTAGGGGGGCGGGGTTTGTTGGTAGCGGGGAGGGGGTGTATATTGTAGTGGTCCGGAAGAGTTAGGGCTGCAAGGGGTTCTGGGTATTTGTTCTGTTGTGTTTATGTTGTCTTTATGTTGTGTTATGGTGCGGATGTTCTCCCGAAATGTGTTTGTCATTCTTGTTTGGTGTGGGTTCACAGTGTGGTGCATATTTGTAACAGTTTTTAAAGTTTTTTATATGGCCACCCTCAGTGTGACCTGTGTGCTGTTGATCAAGTATGCTTTGCATTTACTTACATGTGTGTAGAAGCCACATATATTACGTGACTGGGCCGGCACGCTGTTTGTGAGGAGGAAAAACAGACTTGACGACAGGTTGTAGGGGACGCTGAAGGCAGTGCCTTTAAGGCACACCCCCAATAGTGTTGTCCGGGTGGAATTCGGGAGAATGGTTGCACCGGGAGATTTTCGGGAGGGGCCCTGAACTTCAACAGTCTCGCGGGAAATCGGTGAATGCGGTGTTACAGCGGCACCGATGTATAACACCGGCGGGCCAGCTCTAATGTTAATTTGATATTGCCTCAAGGGCCAAATTAAATTACACGGTGGGCCAAATTTGGCCCACGGGCCAGAGTTTGACACCTATGATTTAGACCAAGGCTATTTAACTACATCATGAAGAGGGCCGCAGTTTCAAGAGCCCAAGGGCTCAGGGGCCGAACTACAAGATGTGGATATATTTTGTCAGGAAGTGCCACCGCAGGTTCTATTCCTTTGACACTGTGTAAACTTAATTGCAAAGTAAACACAACTTATTGCACACTGCACTGTCAATAATGTCCTTATTCTGCCCTTGCTACTTACTTACTGAAGAAACAGAAGCTCCAGAAGTTTAGTTGTGGATTGATGTTCCTTTTTTTGAGTTTTCTGCCTTTCTAAGTTTTTCTTTACACCTTTTCCTACCATTAAGACTATAAATACAAACATACAAAAAACATTACAAAAGTATTGCGTATTTCACATAAATATTGTCCGTTGTGTATTTCACATAAGTAAATCAGAAAGTTTAGTGTTACTACATTCACACAATAAATTACAGATGTTGAGGCATGTAGAAATTAAACAACATCCACATTAAACATTGGAGTTAATGATCACGTCTCTGACTCATCACAATTAAACCTAAGGTGTAGTGTTATTCCCCCTTTACTGGTCAAATTTAACGCTCCAAGTATTAAACAAGCTTTGTTTGCCATGGTTATTCAGACAATGTTGAGAACCTGTTGAAATATGTCCTGACGTTAAGCAACTCAAACATCAGGGTTAGGGTATCTGTCTGGAGCTACAAAAAATGAAAAGCCGTATATACTGTAAGTGTTATAATGAAGGCAACACATCACGTAAGTGTCTATAGTAGCTATAATATAGACACTTTTTAAAATTTTTATTCTTATTGTAATATTTCTCTATTTTGTTTCCATTTAAACCCCCATTATTTACTTTTTACTTTTTTAAATTGATCTCAACTCTGTACACTGCTGCTGGAATTTTAATTTTCCTGAAGGAACTCTCCTGAAGGAATCAATAAAGTACTATCTATCTATCTAAAATAGCCTACTATCAAAATGTCGGTGTCGCAGGCTGAAGCAAATCTTCGTTGACCGAAATGTTGAAATTTAATATTCATTCTACACATTTTTGCAACATTAGGAACCTTTAGTAAATCAGGAGGTGAGAACTCCAGGAAATGACTGGCTTTTAATGGCCAAAGTTATAGATGTGTGTGTCCAAGTTAAAGGAAACGGCAGGCTGTCTTCTTCTAATGGATTTATTACAATCTTTGGCAAGCTAGGTAATGTTTGCTGTGGTCTGGAACAACATGGCACACAAACAACTATCTGAAATGCAGACAATATTACATACAGATAATGTGTCATGAGACATGCAAATATAAATTATATTCAAAGAGGATATAAGTAAAGCATATTAAATGAGCTCAAATATAGCTACTAGCGAGGCATAATGATGCAACATGTACATACAGCTAGCCTAAATAGCATGTTAGCATTGATTAGCTTACAGTCATGCAATGACCAAATATGCTTGGTTAGCTCTGCAACAAGTCAATAACATCAACAAAGCTCAACTTTGTGCATTCACGCACAGCATAAAACATTTGGTGGACAAAATGAGACAAAGGAGTGGAAGGTAGTACAAGTAAACAAACACAGTCCACTAAGGTGAGTTCAAGTACCGTCTAAATTAGTAGGACAAAACGATACACTCAGTGAAGCATACACAAAAACATATTGAATCTCAATACGTGGACTTGTGGGTTTGTTTTTCCGGAAGGCAAAAGAAAATTGGTGCGGGCAAGACGTGAATGCAAGTACATCTTTTATTTTTAACACTATAACTACTAAAAAAAAGGCAAACAAAAGGCGCACGCAATGGCGGAGATCAAACTTGACTAATGAAAACAGAAACTAGCACAGTGGCAGAACTATGGACAAAAACAAAACTCAATAACTGTGACATTAAAAAAACCCAAAACTTACGTGGCACGGGCAGGAGGGACACTATGGACAGTATTATTAACAGGCATGGCATGGCATGAAGGGAGTAGAGGTAGCATGGCATGATGTGGGTGAAGGTAAAGTCACCAGGCTGACTACCTGGCAACTACAGGCTTAAATAATGCTGTGGTGATTAGTGACAGGTGTGCGAGTGCGAAACGTGGGACAGGTGCGTGATGTAAGGACAGGTGAAAAGTAATGGGTAGTCATGGAAACAAAACAAACAAGGAAGTGCAAAAACAGGAACTGAGTGTCGAAAGAGTCCAAAAACAAAACTGAACATGACTAAAACAAAACATGATCACACAGAAATGACATTAAACTTTAAAGAGTGGTAGTTCTAACAACTGGGAAGGTTTGTGTCATGTTTGTCCTCAAACACAAAACATACGAAAACAAAAAACAAAAATTCCCCCCATTTTTTTTCCATTTTCAATCCTTTTTTAAAAATGCTCCAGGGAGCCACTAGGGCGGCGCTAAAGAGCCGCAAGTTGCTGACCCCCCCACCCTAACATAGACCAAACATCACAGGAAGTTCCATCTTGCAGGCCATGAAGAGTAAAAATAAGTGAATTTTTCAGTTTTTAATATTTCAACTATGATGGAGGGTTAGCATCTCAGCACTGAAATGTTAGCTAAGAAAATGTGTATGTTGTGTTTATTGTAAAAATATTTATTTTTTGATGAATGGCTGTAATGTGCTAAGTGCTAACATCCCAATTGCTACAATGTCATGTGGTCATGTTTCATGCTAAACACAAACAACTCACTCCTGTTACTTTCAGTCCCGGTCCTCAAATAAGTCATCTTTATTTTAGGGACACAAATGAAATAAAATGACCCACCTTGGCATGCAAAGGGAAAAAAATGTCCCTTTTTTAATCTTGTGAATCCTGGATGATCATTTCCTGTTTATGGAAAGAATAAGTCATCTTACAGGAAGCAAGACATGATGTTTCATGCATAATTATGTTGCTCAACCCTGGACACTTGGAAATGAGTGTGACCACACATGAGTTCATAACCGAGGGCTTTTCTAGTTGAGATGAGTAACATGTTCTGACGCCGGTTGGATTGCTTTTGTCTGGGATCAGTTTTTATGTGAAAGCAAAATTTTGCGGGAGGGAAAAAAAACGCTACCTTTGGAAAACCAGGCTGTGACAGACTCTTGCCGTCGTGCGGGTTCCATGGACCACCAAGGAAGGACATGCTTGTTCAGGTTTGACTCTTGTTTATTTTGCAATAAAGAAGGTCTTTTGCGCCGTCGTCGCCTCCACTGCTCGCTCCTCCGTCTCGCTCTTTAGCCGCCCCCGTCGTCGTCATCTGAGTCTTGCTCTCTGTCGCTTTCGCTTCTCATACACTTCTGCATGCTCCCCAACTCCTTCTGCCGCGTTCTCTCCTCCTTCTCCCCTTTTATACATCAGAAGGAGATATGTCAATCTTATCCAGGTGCGCGATCCACACACCTGATCTCGTTTGCGGCGTCGCTCCAGGCACGCTGCGCCTCGCCGCTCGCCCCAATCTCCGCCTCCTTGCCGCCATCTTGGGCCGGGCTCCAGCGTGCACTGCCGCTCTGTCGGACCATTGGCTCCGCCTCTCCACACAGGCATGTCACATTAAAACTAGAAACGGCTGTGTGTGTGTTCTCAAGGTAAAGAGCCGAGAATGAGGGCGATCTAAATAGCGATCGTGTTTATATCAAGGGCGGTATTGGCTCGATATTGGCGAGATCAACATTTGTCAGGTTTTCTATGTTTATCCGACATCACATGGAGAAAGATAAAAGCTTCTGGAGGAAAGTTCTGTGGTCAGATGAAACAAAAATGTAGCTGTTTGGCCTCAATACCCAGCAATATATTTGGAGGAGAAAAGGTGAGGCCTTTTAATCCCAGGAACACCAAACCTACCGTAAAACATGGTGGTGGTAGTATTATGCTCTGGGACTGTTTAGCTGCCAATGGAACTGCTGCTTTACAGAGAGTAAATGGGAGGATTAGCTCCAAATTGTTCAGGACAAACTAAAATCATCAGGGGGGAGGTTGGGTCTTGGGCGCAGTTGGGTGTTCCAACAGGAGAATGACCCCAAACACACCTCAAAGGTGGTAAAGGAATGGCTAAATCAGGCTAGAATGAGGGTTTTGAAATGGCCTTCCCAAAGTCCTGACTTAAAGGTGTGGACAATGCTAAAGAAACAAGTCCATGTCAGAAAAGCAACACATTTAGCTGAACTGCACCAATTTTGTGGTGAAAAATGTAAGCAGAAGCTTGTGGATGGCTACCAAAAGCACCTTATTGCAGTGAAACTTGCCAAGGGACATGTAAGCAAATATGAACATTGCTCACAGACTTGCTGACATTTTCAGTAGAGCCATAATAAATTCATAAAAGAAGCAAAATTCATGAATGTTTTTGTGAGCAACAAGTATGTGCTCCAATCACTTCATCACAAAAAAATAAGAGTTGTAGAAATGATTGGAGACTCAAGACAGCCATGACATCATGTTCTTTACAAGTGTACGTAAACTTTTGACCAAGACCGAATGCAGTTGAGATAGGCCCCAGCACCCCCCGCGACCCCAAAAGAGACAAGCGGTAGGAAATGGATGGATGTATATACATATACTATGTACGTTAGGTCAGGAAAAAACACACAGAGGCTATTTCATCCCTACAAGCCTGTTTAGCAGGTTTCCCTGCTCTTCAGGGGATTTTTACCGGTACCAGTACTAAAATGTTGTTATCGGGACAACATTACTTTAATGCCATACTTGTCCAGTGTTTACTTGGTGTGGGATCAACACCAAAGTGTGCAACAATGCCTACAACAAAGTTGAGTGTTTTATCTACATGACGTAGCTCTATGCCGGGGTCGGCAACCCGCGGCTCTTTAGCGCCGCCCTAGTGGCTCTCTGGAGCTTTTGCAAAAATGTATGAAAAATGGAAAAAACTGAAGGAAAAAAATATATTTTTTTGTTTTAATATGTTTTCTGTAGGAGGACAAACATGACACAAACCTCCATAATTGTTATAAAGCTCACTGTTTATACTAAACATGCTTCACTTATTCCAGTATTTGGCAAGCGCCGCCATGTCCTACTATATTTGGCGGTCCTTGAACTCACCGTGGTTTGTTTACATCAGGGATGTCCAAACTTTTTCCACTGAGGGCCACAGACTGAAAAATCCAACCGTGCCATTTTGATATTTGTCCTTTTTAAAAGCAATACAATACCTTTTTTTACCTTTATGGTTTTCCTCAAGTTTGGTCCCGGGTCTCCAGAAGGGTCTCAGTCTTAAAAATGTCAGAAATAAGTCATTAATTATTATTTTTTTTCATTTAATGCTTGAATCTCAAGATCAACTTCAGGTCTGTCTGTCGTTATAAAATTTTTTTAATTTAGTTTTTTATGTTTATGGCCTTTATGTCAAAACCATTATTTATATGGCATACACACAAACTATGCAACATTTTTCCCCAAAACATTTCAAAGTGGAATATTTAACATGAAGTAATTGGAACCCTAAATAGGTCAATAATTCATAACAATAAAAAAAAAGAATAAGTGTTGAAAATAAGCCAAATGTATATTTATATTTTTTTACTTTTAACGCTGAAGTCTGTAGATCTCTCGATTATAAGATTTTATAATTTTTTTCATACTTTTTTGTTTGTTTGATGCCCTTTTTGTGAAAGAAAACTTTGCTTTGCACAAAATATGCAATATTATGTCCCCCAAAATATTTGAAGGTGAAATCCAGTGAAGTAATTGGAGCCTTCAGCAGGTCAACAACAGTCCACATGGCAGCTTTGTCTTATTACTCTCAACACTGAAACTTTTCCTAGTTACATGTCACTGTTTACTCTTTCATTACACTCTTTTATGTTTTACATTTTTATTATAGTATAATTAATAAATTAGCTGGGGGGCATTGTAGCCCCCGGGCCACACTTTGGACACGCCTGGTTTACATGTAGAACTTTCTCCGACTTTCTAGGACGTGTTTTATGCCACTTCTTTTTCTGTCTTATTTTGTCCACCAAACTTTTAACGTTGTGCATGAATGCACAAAGGTGAGTTTTGTTGATGTTATTAACTTGTGTGGAGTGCTAATAAGACATATTTGCTCACTGCAAGCTAATCGATGCTAACATGCTATTTAGGCTAGCTGTATGTACATATTGCATCATTATGCCTCATTTGTAGATATATTTGAGCTCATTTAGTTTCCTTTAAGTCCTCTTAATTCAATTTCTATCTCATGACACGCTATCTGTATGTAATATGGCTTTAATTTTTTTGCGGTTACAGACGGATTTGTTTTTGTATTTTTGTTCCAATATGTCTCTTTCAACATTTTGGGTTGCGACCCCTGCTCTATGCTAATGCTAGGTGGTGTCACACAAGGCGCCATGGCCTCCAACAGGTGTGGATTGTTGCACCATCAGTCCCACGGAGGTGTGAGACCACCTCCACTCCGCTCCCCTGATAAACTTGTTTGTTGTGTTTGTCCCGTCACGCATCCATCTTCATCCGTCTTCACTTGGGCGGCGCTGGGCTTCAGCCGAGGTCACAGCAGGTCTGATAAGGCGCCGTCTCCACAAGGAGGCCGTGTCCACGTACCTGAGATAGCGCCTCCTTCTCCGGCTCGGGTGATGCTTACACACCACTATTTGTTTTTATGCCGCCATTGATTAACTGTAAGGAAACTGGGGAGACTTTATTGGATTACTTTTCAGCAAGATGGAGTGTCAGTCTTCATCGGATTCCTTGTGTCATACATCTCTCTGCTCAGAATATATTAGTCCTTCCCCAGAATGGCCGCCTACGACGACGGCGGCGCCGCCTGGATGTCATGTGATATTCTATATCCATGCCTAAATAATGATGGATCTGCCGCCCGTCTTGTTCACCTGTCTCCTTTTAGTCACGCGTGGAACCTCGGTGACCTCACGTCCTGCGTAGATGCTGCATTTTGACAGTGCAGGCAGCCTCTTTGTCTCCCCATCTCGCCTCCAGGGGACAAAGATCTGCTCCATTTTCCATCCAGTGGTGCATATCAAGGTCAATCAGTGGCAAAGGCGGCGCACGGTGAAGCAAAATCTTCACGTGTGTGTGTGCGTGTGTGTGTGTGTGTGTGTGTGTGTGTGTGTGTGTGTGTGTGTGTGTGTGTGTGAGGTGAGGCAGGGGCAGTCACTTACATGGCTGACTCGGATGTTACCTTTCTGGTCAAAAGGCTGCAAGTGGATTTGGTTCCACTAATGGTTCCGAGCGCTCAGCTGTCTCCTCTTGATAAGATTACCATGTTAATGTGAACACTGCCGGGTTAAACCACATTAAGAGAGCCTCCTTTCTCCAAGATTCGTCCATTTTTTTTTAATTGTCATCCTAAGTGGCGTCCTCTAGCGCTGCTTCTTCCCTTCTGAGTTAATGGGACTTTTCTTCTTGCGTGCCCTTCGACTCGCCCTCATCTTTCTCCACGGCTTTTTTTTTTGTTGTTGTTATCATCACATCTGCCTAATCTCCCGCTTTTTAATTGGCTCACTTTAGTGGAATTGTTCCAGTGTCGGAAATCTTATCACTTTTCACTTTTGTCTTCCGTTGCAATGTGACGCTGCAGTCACTGCATTTCTTGTCTTTGTGCAGCACATTCCAACAACTTGCTACCTCAGGATACCACTTTAATTACTTCTGTGATGCAGTTTGTACCTCAAAAAACTATCCACTGTATTGAAGAAGGCACTGATTCATACAGTATTGATGAATTCACTGATTCATACAGTACAGACCAAAAGTTTGGACACACCTTCGCACTCAATGTGATTTCTTTATTTTCATGACTATTGACATTGTAGATTGTCACATCAAAACTATGACTGAACACATGTGGAGTTATGTACTTAACGAAAAAAGGTGAAATAACTGAAAACATGCTTTATATCCAAAATAGCTACCTTTTGCACACTCTTGGAATTCTCTCTATGAGCTTCTAGTCACCTGAAATAGTTTTCACTTCACAGGTGTGCTTAATGCTCATGGAGAGAATGCCAAGAGTGTGCAAAGCAGCAATTAGAGCAAAGGGTGGCTATTTTGAAGAAACAAATTTAAAGCATGTTTTTAGTTATTTCACCTTTTTTTGTTAAGTGCTACATGTACAGGAGGAGGACACGGCACAGAGAGAAGGGACCTTGTTTTAGCTGTATTTTATATATATATATATATATATATATATATATATATATATATATATATATATATATATATAATAGATATAATAATGGGGACGGCGTGGCGCAGTGGGAGAGTGGCCATGCGCAACCCGAGGGTCCCTGGTTCAATCCCCACCTAGTACCAACCTCGTCACGTCCGTTGTGTCCTGAGCAAGACACTTCACCCTTGCTCCTGATGGGTGCTGGTTAGTGCCTTGCATGGCAGCTCCCTCCATCAGTGTGTGAATGTGTGTGTGAATGGGTAAATGTGGAAGTAGTGTCAAAGCGCTTTGAGTACCTTGTGTCAGGCTTGGGCTGTGGATGTTTGTGCTTCCTCGATGCAAGGATGATGTGGGACGAGTCAGGCATGAATTCAGGTACATGATTTATTAAATAAACAAACACTGTAATCAAAAATAATCAAATTAAGGGCACTCACAAGGAGGTATAAAACTTGGCTACAAAATATAAACAGGAAACAAAAACACTTGCTCGATTGGCATGAATGAACTATGAACATACAAAACAAAAATAGCACTGTGGCATAAATACATAAACTTACTCGGCATGAAACTGTGGCCGAGGACGTGGAGGTTTGAACAGCATGGGTAGGGTGCGTGCCAGTGTGAGGATCCCAGGACGAAGACAAGAAAAAGAGTGACTTAAATAGCTGTGATGATTAGTGAAAACAGGTGAGGCTGAGAACAGGGACGTGACAGGTGAAAACTAATGAGGTTGGCATGGAAACAAACAAAACCAGGAAGTGCAAAACGTGACTGATTGTCCAAAATCGAAAACATAACATGACAAAACAAAACATGATCCATAGGTGTGACACCTTGAAGGTAGAAAAGCGCTATACAAGCACAACCCAGATATATATATATATATATATATATATATATATATATATATATGTATGTATGTGTATATATATATATGTATGTGTATACACACACACACACACACACACACACACAAAAGAATGGAGTATGTAAATAATCCAAAATGTGTGTGAGACTGTGTAGGATTTAACTGCTGAGTGTTACCAGGAGTGTTGAGCGATAGGTGCAGGAGTCCAAGCGGGGTCAGGCGAGCTCGGAGGTCCGTGAGACAGACAGGAAGTTGGGGCTATAGTGAAACGTCAAAAGTCCGTGTCCAGACGGGGGGTCGAGATCCAAGCTGCGGCTAGGGAACGCAGGGAGACGAGACACACTTCTCGTGATGTGTGCTATAGTCCAGAAATAGGGTGCATAAAGTCGTGTTCGTGCTCACTTCTTGGCTGGCCAGCACTTTGATGGAGAAAGTGAGAGAGACTGTAAAATTGAAGAAAGTACGAAGGTGGTGTCCGTGTGGCTTTTCCCTCCTCTCCTCCCTCGTCACACCACATTTGACTTTTCACTCTTTTTACAACCTCACCCCCCCCCACCCCACCCCACCCCCACCCCCATTGGCAATACAATACAACTCTCCCTCATTAGCATACACTTGTCTCCGGTCTCCTCTCCCCCAGTTCATCTTCTGCTGCTTGACAAAGGGCCAGCACGGCCAACAAAGCCTGCAGAATGACCTGCAGTTTGTCCTCCTTAAGCACAGCTCATGCAGACACATCACTATTAAACACTTGGGTATTGCATTGCCACCTGGAAAGTTCTTCCAAGGTCTTTCCAGAGTGAGGCAACGGATGGTGAGGCTGAGCAGGGGGCGGGGTGTTTGGACCAGAACGGGGGTGTCAAAGGTCACTTTCATGTGCCAATAAAGACACACAGCAAGCAGGGAAGGGGATGAAAAGAGGCCTGGTTATCTCCTGCAGCTCAGTAGATAATGATGCAGTAGATCATAAAGGAGAGGCAGCGGGGGAATAATAGAGCGGGCATCCTGCAATTAAAGCTGACAAATAATATTTCCTGGCAGCCTATAAACAACAACTTTGAGCTGGGGAATAGTTCTGATCATAAATGACAAAACTTCAGCAGCTTTCAACAAACTGCACTCAAGGAATCGACCCAGAACTTTATAAAGGTGAGAGAGCAGCCTGCAGGTCTCTCCGCTGCAGCCTTGTGCAGTGGCCTGCCCCCATCAGGCCGCTCTCTGCATTGCACGTGCTGGATGATACCACATGAGCTCATAGTAACTAACACACAATGTGTCATCTCTGCTCGCTACACTTTGACATGGCCGCTGCGTGCATGCCTGCTGCTTCCGACTGCAGCTGGCAGCTCGGTGATTGAGCTCTTTTATTTCTTTATTGCCAGCAACGTGTTCTGAGACATGGAGGAGGAGCTGCATGACATCCAGATGTTTCCATCCCGGCCGGTAAGCCTTAAACCACATGCAGCAGTGGTGTGTGTGTGTGTGTGTGTGTGTGTGTGTGTGTGTGTGTGTGTGTGTGTGTGTGTGTGTGTGTGTGTGTGTGTGTGTGTGTGTGTGTGTATGTGTGTGTGTGTGTGTGTGTGTGTGTGTGTGTGTGTGTGTGTGTGTGTGTGTGTGTGTATGTGTGTGTTTCTACCCTTATCGAGACATCAAGAAGGAAAAGTAGCTTCCATATGAGGAGCGGTGAACAAGTGATGACATAAATTATGATCCAAGTACGGAAAACCATTGCATCTAATAGGGAGCCAAATATGAGAGTCCGTGAACATTGCTCCAAAGTCAGGATTTTTTGTTGATCTGATGCGCCCCCCGCGACCCCGAAAGGGAATAAGCGGTAGAAAATGGATGGATGGATGGATGATGTGCATACAAAGGTAAACATTGACAGGTGCAAAGTCAGTAATATATGATAAAACAAGACAGCAGCTTAAAGAAGGACTTCACTATTCATCATCAAAAAAACCCGGCAGGTGTGCAGCTGATTTTACGACTTCCTGTGCTGTCGGAAGACGACCCACGTCCCACATGTCACCATAGGATGAACAAATACACTATGGTACTAAGACTATAGTGGCCATTAACACTTAGCTCCTACAGCTGGGTTGCCCAAAGTGCGGCACAGCGGCCATCTGTGGTCCCTGACTCCTTTGTCATCGGCCTTAAGTGTGGTAGAAATGTCGGGGATTTAACCCGGGGCCTCATCTTGTTTGTGACGCCATTTTGATGTGGTCGAAAAGTCAGAATCTTTAACAGGAACATTAGAGTTTGTTACAACAGTTTTAATTACTCATAATCAGATAGT
>NC_084637.1:34627929-34637929 GCF_033978795.1 Nerophis ophidion
ATTTCTCTTGCTCTATTTCTCTTTCTATTTCTCTCTCTCTAATTCTCTCTCTCTCTATTTTTCTCTCTATCTCTCTATCCATCTCTCTATTTCTCTCTATCTGTGTCTCTCTCTCTCTCTCTTGCCGTCTTCCTCTCTCTTTTTCTCTCTATCTGTCTCCCTCTATCTCTGTCTCTTTCTTTCTCTCTCTCTCTCTGTCTGTCTCTTTCTGTCTATCCCTCTCTATTTCTCTCTATATGTCTCTCTCTATCTCTGTCTCTCTCTCTCTCTCTCTCTCTCTCTCTCTCCCTCTCTCTCCCTCTCTCTCTATCTCTCTCTGTCTGTCTCTTTATGTCTATCTCTCTCTATTTCTGTCCATACGTCTCTCTCTATCTCTGTATCTCTCTCTCTATATATATATATATTTATCTCAC
Source organism: Nerophis ophidion (assembly GCF_033978795.1). NCBI lineage: Eukaryota > Metazoa > Chordata > Actinopteri > Syngnathiformes > Syngnathidae > Nerophis > Nerophis ophidion. The sequence continues at coordinate 34,628,343 of NC_084637.1, forward strand.
TCTCTCTCTCTCTCTCTCTCTCTCTCTCTCTCTTAATCTATCTCTCTATTTCTCTGTGTCTGTCTCCGTCTATCCCTCTCTATTTCTCTCTATATGTCTCTCTCTATCTCTGTCTTTTTCTATCTCTCTCGCTCTCTATTTCTCTCTGTATTTCTCTCTCTCTTTCTCTGTCTCTCTCTCTCTCTCTCTCTCTCTCTCTCTCTCTCTCTCTCTCTCTCTCTCTCTCTCTCTCTCTCTCTAAAAATGTCTAATTGGGGCAGCATGGTGTAGTGGGTAGAGCGGCCGGCCAGAAATCTGAAGGTTACAAATCGCTGCCGTTGTGGCCTTGGGGAGGACACTTCACCCTTTGCCCCCGGTGCCGCTCACACTGGTGAATGAATGATGAATGAATGATTGGTGGTGGTCGGAGGTGCAAACTGGCAGCCACGCTTCCGTCAGTCTACCCCAGGGCAGCTGTGGCTACTGATGTAGCTTACCACCACCATTGTGTGAATGAATGATGGGTTCCCACTTCTCTGTGAGCGCTTTAAGTGTTTAGAAAAGCGTGATATAAATCTAAGTTATAACTAAAGTACAATATGTGAAACTAGCAGTATTCCCTTTGAAACAGTATTTCGTTGAGTCTTCCAGAGGACGCAGCCTTCCATTAGCCAAGCCTTGACCCAAAATGTTTGGGGGTTGAGATCACATGGTGGGGGCAGAAATGTTGACAAATGGGCGAGAGGGGTATCACATGACCCCTGGGGAATGGGGCGGGGGAGGGGGGGTTGGGGGGAGTAGTCAGGGATGAACGCTGTTGCTTGGATGTTTCATGCCGTCTCTCTCTCTTTATCTCTCTATCAGTGAGAGAGGGTCAGTGCTGGGGTTAAATGAAGACCCCCACCTACACACCCGGCACAAGCAACAACGCAGCAGTAGATGTGATGAACCCACAACAACACCAGAAGGCCCGGATTAGCCAATCAGAGCCTCGTCTGACACCTCCCTTGGGCGAAAGGTGGCTTGGAAAATGAGTGACAGGCTGAAACTTGATGGCATCTTGTCAACCTTTGACGTCGCTGGGGGTGGGGGTTCACACACACACACACACACGCACACACACACACACACACACACACACACTTGTCATGCGACCTCCTGTCAAGGGCATTCTTTTAGTGTACAATGCATGACTGTCTTCTCTGCAGGGAAGTTTTTGTGTGTTTTATCAATGGTTTGCTGACTTATGTGCATAAGAAGAAGGGTGGAACCTCTTAGCTCCAACACAATCCAATTGCTTGAATTTCTAAATCTTTGTTCCATAAAAAGTCATGAAAACATTAACACAGTAGACCAAATCATACAAAAACCAAAGCATTTCATCCATAAGAAATAATGTCAATCTGATTGGATTATTTGCTTGGGAACACAAAATCCGCAAAATGATCCGTGAGAAAAGAGAATACCATATTTTTAATAATAATAGATTTTTTTTCTAAAAAAAAACACTTTATGTTGAGCAAACCACCTCAAAGTGCCACAATGTAAAGGAATAGTAATAATAATAATAATAAAATAGAAATAATTAACGTATAAAACTAGAAACAACCCAATAGCTAGAACCAGCATGCATGTCTATAAAAAGGCTTTTTTTAAAAGATGGGTTTTAAAGCCTTTTTTAAAAGCATCCACAGTCTGAGGTGCCCTCAGGTGGTCAGGGAGAGCGTTCCACAGACTGGGAGCAGCGGAGCCAAAAGCCCGGTCTCCCATAGTTCGTAGCTTTGTCCGTGGAGGTTGGAGAAGGTTAGCCTGTTTGGAGCGGAGGATTTGGGGGTGAGCAGTTCTTTGAGGTAGAGGGGGGGGGGGCACTTTCTGATTATAAGGCTCACTGTCGATGAACAGGTCTATTCAGGCCTAGTTTCATACAAAAGGTGCACATATTATATATTTACATTATATGATTGTTTTTTTTTTACATTTAAAACAGTTCCTAATGGTCTACAGAACATGTAATGGTGGTTATTTGGTTAAATGTGCTAGTATTTTGTCGACTTGAAGTGTTTGTACTGTAAGTATTGTACTTATTCCACAACAACATGCATCTTTGTTGTAGTTTTCATTACCAAATTTGGAGGTGCTAAAAATCACCATGTAAAATCCATCCATCCATCCATTTTCTACCACTTGTAGGGGTCACGGGGGTGCTTGAGCCTATCTCAGCTGCATTTGAGCAGAAGGCGGTGTACACCCTGGACAAGTGGCCACTTCATTACAGGGCCAACACAGATAGACAGACAACATTCACACACTAGGGACCATTTAGTCCCCAGGTGCATGTCTTTGGAGGTGGGAGGGGCCTATCCTCAGGTGCATGTCTTTGGGGGTGGGAGTGGCCTATCCCCAGGTGCATGTCTTTGGAGGTGGGAGGGGCCTATCCCCAGGTGCATGTCTTTGGAGGTGGGAGGAAACCGGAGTAGAACCCACGCAGTCACGGGGAGAACATGCAAACTCCACACAGAAAGATCTCGAGCCCAGGATTGAACCCAGGACTACTCAGGACCTTGGTACTGTGAGGCAGATGCACTAACCCCTCTACCACCGTGCTGCCCCATGTAAAATTGCTAATGCTAGTGGGTGACATGTACATGTATATTCAAAGTAGATTAGCATTGACTTTATTGACTTTATTTCTGTATGTGCAGCGTCTGCCCCGCAGAATTTTTTTTTTGCAGATGCTGTCCTCAATAGTTCGATATTGTTCCGGTTTTATTCTTGAAGTGTCTTGAAGTTGCTTCTCATGCTGAGAACACGCAGCGTTAGAACTGTCCTTGATTGTCTGCACATCACTGATAAACCAGCATATTGTGTTCAGACTGTCCTTAAACATTCCTGCTCTGATTATGTCTTGTCTTTGGGGGAAATTACTGGGATTGATGCTATTTTTCAACTTTATTGCCAACATCACACCACGAAACCACAACCCTGATAACAATGCGAGCCGGCAGCCACAACAACACAAGACTCATATTAGTCCAATGAAGGTTGCAGCCAGCAAGGTTGCATTCATGGACCCTCGGACTTTTGAGCCTCAATATTACAGCACAAAAGTCGCTTTTGGCACGTTCTCTAGCTATGGTCTGTACTGCTGCAAAAATGATGGTAGTTTGTTGTGGATTGTATTCCTTGTTTCTCAATGTACAATTGTACCTCAATTTAAGAGTGTTTTGAGATGAGAGCTTTTTTGTAATGCTTTAAGTTGCAAGCAAAAACTGGAGTTACAAGCATCCCCACCATTAGTTGGCGTAGCAAATGGCACAAAGAAGCCTGTAAGATTCGTACAAATCTCATCTTTACTCACTAGCATTAGCTTGTAGCTCGAGAAGGACTTACCTTTGTTCCCCAACCATCGGAAGAAGTAAAGGGAGCACGACCAACAAAGCTGGGAAGAAGTGGAGGATATTTATTGAATTAAAGAAAACAACTATTTATAAAAAATGGCGACACAGTTTGAGTATAACAGTATGAGTCTAATGCCAGCCAAAGACGTTAAAACAATATCTGAATGGCGGACATTTATCCATGAAAATATGAAGAAGTTATTGGTTTGTTTGGCCGGGGAAAGGCTCTGAAAGGTGAAACAGTAGAAGTCCGCTCTCAAAAATAAAATTATGTACATCATTATTATTACATGAGTGCATAAAAGTACTGTAGTTATTTATTGCAGTGGTTCTCAACCTTTTTTCAGTGATGTACCCCCTGTGGACATGTTTTTAATTCAAGTACCCCCTAATCACAGCAAAGCATTTTTGGTTGAAAAAAAGAGATAAAGAAGTAAAATACAGCACTATGTCATCACTTTCTGATTTATTAAATTGTATAATAAATATTGCTCATTTGTAGTGGTCTTTCTTCAACTATTTGGAAAAAAATATATAAAAACAACTAAAAACTTCCATCCATCCATCCATCTTCTTCCTCTTATCCGAGGTCGGGTCGCGGGGGCAGCAGCCTAAGCAGGGAAGCCCAGACTTCCCTCTCTCCAGCCACTTCGTCTAGCTCTTCCCGGGGGATCCCGAGGCGTTCCCAGGCCAGCCGGGAGACATAGTCTTCCCAACGTGTCCTGGGTCTTCCCCGTGGCCTCCTACCGGTTGGACGTGCCCTAAACACCTCCCTAGGGAGGCGTTCGGGTGGCATCCTGACCAGATGCCCGAACCACCTCATCTGGCTCCTCTCCATGTGGAGGAGCAGCGGCTTTACTTTGAGTTCCTCCCTGATGGCAGAGCTTCTCACCCTATCTCTAAGGAAGAGACCCGCCACCCGGCAGAGGAAACTCATTTGGGCCGCTTGTACCCGTGATCTTATCCTTTCGGTCATGACCCAAAGCTCATGACCATAGGTGAGGATGGGAACGTAGATCGACCGGTAAATTGAGAGCTTTGCCTTCCGGCTCAGCTCCTTCTTCACCACAACAGATCGGTACAACGTCCGCATTACTGAAGACGCCGCACCGATCCGCCTGTCGATCTCACGATCCACTCTTCCCCCACTCGTGAACAAGACTCCTAGGTACTTGAACTCCTCCACTTGGGACAGGGTCTCCTCCTCAACCCGGAGATGGCACTCCACCCTTTTCCGGGCGAGAACCATTGACTCGGACTTAGAGGTGCTGATTCTCATTCCTGTCGCTTTTTCATGACAAAAAAAACACCAAAAAAAACAATCCCCCCGATGTTCTACACATCATCTTCACACCGCTTTCTGACAGTTGCTTCCGTTTTGTGGGCGGGTCTTAATTACATGGCTCACCTTCGACAGCGTCTTCTCCAAGTCATCTTTGTTGTAGCGGTGTAGCGTGCAAGGACGGCGGGAGTGGAAGAAGTGTCAAAAGATGGAGCTAACAGTTTGAATGATATTCAGACTTTTTTGGGTTGGTGCACTAATTGAAAATGTATCTTGTGTTTTTTATGTTGATTTAATTAAAATAAAAATAATAAATAAAATAGAAAAATAAAAAAAAAATAATTAAAAATTATTCTGCGGCCCGGTGGTTGGGGACCACTGATGTAGACCACAAGGAAGTATTCTCCATGTAAAAAAATAATAATAATATGACTCCTTTAATGCGCCCTAATACATGAAAAAGATAAAAAATAGATCATTAATCTGCATTGCGCTCTATGATCCAAAAAATACGGTACATTCAAGTAAAACATTTTAAATGAATAAAATTGCATTTGTTTCCATGTATTGTGCATTTTGATGTGAATTATGAAAGTGGATAAAAAACAGTGATTAATCCTGGTTCAAACCTGTGATTAAAACAATGATTTGACAGCACATTATTGTTTTTATTAGAAAAATGTGCAAGTTTTCAATTTTTTTAAGTATTGGTCCAAACATCGTTTAAGGACCGGCAACAGTTTTCAAGTGCATATTTGGTCCTAATATGGGCTGAAATGTAAACAATCCACATTGCTGCTGAGCATGAAGACAGAGTTTTGTTACCATGATGTCATGCTGAGAAGATTCTGTCAATTTTGTTCCAATTTTCTTCTTCGATATAATTCTGCAAACCTCTCATTGTGGACTTCTCCTCCACGAGCTGTGCAAGCAAAAGAAGGCGTGTCATACTTTCCCAATCCAAATAAAGATGGCAGCGAGGCTTGGTTACGCCAGCCCTTCTATTACACGCTAACACAAACCATAAGGCAGGGCGCAGGACTTTCTCAGCACATTATTTTGGGATCACCACTGTGTCATTAGCCTGCCGCTCTGTGTTTAGGCGCCGCTGATTGCAGGGCGAAGGCTGAGGTGTGGCGTGCTGAGCCAGTGGCCTTTTGGCATTTAATGTCTGCTTTATGGTGAAAGTGTTTCATCACTGACACCCCCACCCTTACAGTCTACTTCCTCAACCAGTCCTCCTACTCCATGCAAACTCCCGTGGGAGTTGACTGGATAGGACAATGTCTTTTATGGGGGGGGTGTCTTATCCAAGGGCGTAGCACCAAATTCTGGGCCCCAATACGCAAGACCCAAACCCTCCACCATGCCCCCCCACCCCCCAAACAACGACATACACATACCTGGTATGTTTACATACTAACACAATTACTATTGCATGAAATCAGCCGTTTAAAGCACACGTTAATTATGTTTGTTCATTTAAAATATGGGATTTATATACACTATATTGACAAAAGTATTCGGGCACCTGCTTTGACTCACATATGAACTTGAAGTGCCATCCCATTCCTGACCCATAGCGTTCAACATGATGTGGGTCCAACTCTTCTGGGAAGGCTGTCCACAAGGTTGTGGAGTGTTTTTTTAGGAATTTTCCACCATTCTTCCTAAAGCACATTAGTGAGGTCACACACTGATGTTGGCCTGGCTCTCAATCTCTCAGTTCTAATTCAGGTCAGGACTCTGTGCAGGCCAGTCAAGTTCATCCACACCAGACTCTGTCATCCATGTCTTTATGGACCTTGCTTTGTGCACTGGTGCACAGTCATGTTGGACAAGGAAGGGGCCCCGCTCCAAACTGTTCCCACGTGGTTGGGAGCATGGAATTGTCCAAAATGTCTTGGTATTCTGGAGGATTCAAAGTTCCTTTCTCTGGAACTAAGGGGCCAAGCCCAACTCCTGAAAAACAACCCCACACCATAGTTCCTCCTCCACCAAATTTCACACCCGGCATAATGCGGTCAAAAATAAGTTGTATGCCCTTTTTGTCAAAGGAAACCCTGTTTTGTTATGGGAAAAAAACACAAAATAAGCAATAGTTTCCCCCAATAGAATTTTAAAGTGGAATATTCGAGATTATAGAATAATTGGAGCCTTAAAAATGTTAACGCATAACACCATTGATTTCAATTTGTTATTATTTTTTTAGCAATGACTCAAAAAAAATTGCACTAAAATTATTGGGGATCCAAAAGGGTCCAACTCATTAAAAATAAAAAAACTTTATTCTTTACTGTTTACTTTAAAAAAATATCCTGAGATCAACTTCAGATCCATCTGTCAATTATTACTTTTATTGGTGTTTATGTTTTTTGTTTGTTCTTATTAGGCCCTTCTTTAGAAAAAAACTACTTTGTATAAGGTGGCGACTTGTCCAGGGTGTAATCCGCCTTCCTCCGATTGTAGCTGAGATAGGCGCCAGCGCCCGCTGTGACCCTTAAAAAGGGAATAAGCAGTAGAAAATGGATGGAATGATGGGTGTTTTAATATGGCAAACACAAAATATGCAACATTTTCCCCCAAAAATATCTCAAAGTGGAATATTTATTGTGACATTGATTTTGATTAATTATCATTTTTTAATGAAAATACCAGCCTGCATGACAGCTTTGTGTTATTAGAGTCAACATTGCAACATTTTCTTGTCACTTTTCACCTCTTTACTCTTTTATACCACTTTTTCATGTTTTTTATTTTTTTTAATCATATTTTTAGAACGTGCTTAGGGCCACAAATGGCCCCCGGGCCGCACTTTGGACATTGCTGGTCTAATAATAGTATTCACTATTAGAAGTGTCCCTCTGGGGCCCAAACATAACTGCGATGTGGCCCTCAGTGAAAACAGCAGAGGGTCCCTATCTGTCATCTGAGGGGAGGGGCGCGTCTCTATGTGTGTGCGTGTGTGTGTGTGTGTGTGTGTGTGTGTGTGTGTGTGTGTGTGTGTGTGTGTGTGTGTGTGTGTGTGTGTGTGTAGGTGTGTGTGCGTGTGTGTGTGTGTGTGTGTGTGTGTGTGTGTGTGTGAGGGGAGGTGCACCGTCTTCCCCCTGCAGCCCCGCCCCCTCCCTCTCTCTCTCCTGCCTAAATTGAGCGACGGGCGTGAGTGGGCGGGGCTAAGACGCAGCCCCTGTAAGGCGATCGCAGCTCGGCTGTAAAGAGAGATGCGTCCGTGGATCTCACACACACACACACTCACACACTCACACACACGTGCGCTCCTTACGCACGCAGGCGGCTGACAGAGCAGCGGGAATCCGACGCAGCTTTTACCCCCCAAAACATTTTTTTAGACACTATTGTTATTGTTGGTGTGCTCCCGTCAATCTGGTCCTGGGTGACTTGGCGGCGGACTTCCATGAGAGGCGATCCCCCGGGTGCGCGCGCAGTCACGCGGGGAACCAGAGAGGCGCACCCCGCGGTACCGGACTCTCCTCTGCGCGGTACCGGACTCTCCTCTGCGCGGTACCGGACTCTCCTCTCCTCTGCGCGGATCCGGCTCACTTTGTTTTTTCTATTTTTGGATGTTTTTGCGCTGCTAAAAAAACCACATTTTCTTCTTGTTTGAGCGGTGACATGTAGTTGTCACGTGTCTATGGATTATTGATCTCATCCAACCTTAAAGCGCATTTTGATCCAAAGCAAGACTGAGAAGTTGACAGGAGATTTTTTTTGTTTTCTTTCTTTCTGCGTCGTCCAGGATGGATTTTGTGCGCTGCTGGCTTGGATTGTTGCTGGCACTTTATTGTCACGTTGCGCTGCAGGTCGGCGCTGAAGAAGGTAAAACCTGCTTTTTTTTGGTTGGGTTTCATTCTTACACTTTTAACTTGTGTTGCTGTTAAAAAAAAAAAAGCTGATTTTTTTTCAGCTTTGAATCAGTTTTGTAACTTCTATGAAAAAAAAAACAGCCAGGCGCCAAATAGATCCAAAGAAGCACTAAAATGCCACCCAGACGCCTTCTTATCTCCTAGTTTGCACACAATGGAAGTAGTCTTCTTCGTGATCTCCTCATGTTGCTCGTCGGCTCTCTTAAAAAAACCCAACAATAGCATTTACAATTCTTTTTGTCACTTTAAATAGATTTTTACGCATGGGTTTTTACGCATGGATCGTGGCGTCCAAAATAAACATAATAACAACACAAGTCGACTTTATTGAAATTATCTGAAGGGTTTAACTTTGCAACTCTTGTACTACTCATAATTAGGGCTGTCAAATTAACATTTTCCAAATCAGATGAATCATATTTGGAGTAACTGCATTAATCATGATTCATATCACATATGAATAAAAAACATATTTGTACACAAATGCAATTCTAGTGTCAGAATGTCTTCCAAGGACGTGATCAAGCATTTTACTTAAATGCATGTCGTTTATTTGCCAACAACTTGGCAACAGTTTTATCTAAGCTTTTTTTTTTTCAGGCTTTTATTTTGGAGTGAAATTTGCCAGTTTGGGTCTCCTCACTCATTTGTGTAGTGACTAAGTGTTGATGTGATCACAGCCTGTATTTAAGTGAAGGTAAGAGGAGCTAGCTCGGCCATCCAAGCCATCTTCTTGCATGATTAATCTAAATGTGGACATGATTAAAGCAATACGTTTTTGTGATTAATCACATGAGATTATTAGGGCTGTTCTCTTTAACACCCTAATAAATATACATATATATATACATATATATTAGTGCTGTCAAATGATGCATTGTTGTAATCAGATTAATCACACTTGAATTGAATTAATCATGATTAATCAAAGGCTATTACTCGCTTGCGTAGTTTAAATTAACGTTAAAAAATTTGACCAGAATTTTATGTTATTGTCAGAATGTCTTCCAGGAACACTATTAAGCATTTTACTTAAATGCATGT